>NC_041351.1:30069489-30101989 GCF_004354835.1 Perca flavescens
CAATGCATAATCCCAGAGTTCAGTGCTTTTAGCATTATCTCAGCTTGGCAAGCTGTTTCTGCATGTGAGAAAGCAAACCTGCTTCACAAAAGCCTTAAACCTAAGCATGCTAGCATTGGCAAAATGTTCAGAGGACATTTTTGCCACAAAGAGAGAACAACCTTGGAGCGGAGAACACGCAACTCATTTGGTCCCACCCAAAAGGCCACACCCACTTCTGACTGCCATCTGAATCGCAGGCATTTTTCTACATTTATGTTCACAGCTTACACCAGACACTGCCGTGACAGCAAAGCTGCAACTTCCTGGACTAAATGCAAAAGGAACCGAAAGGCCTGAAGACGATGTAGCGCCACTGACTCAAAATTTGAACACTTCATGTTGCAGCACATTCCAAGCCAAAAGTCCTGTATTGTTTTTTTTTTCAACATCACGATCACGAACGCAGTCCCCACTACTGACTGACTCCAAAGTTTGAACACTGCACGTTTGCAGCACATTCTGAGCCAAAAGTCCTGTATTGTTTTTTTTTCAACATCACGATCAGGGGAGAGCGCGAACGCAGTCCCCCACTACCACAAATTATGCAGTCGAGATTCCCACATTTGGGGAATTCGCGCGGTCAGCATAACCGGAGTGCAATGGCTAAGCCTCGCCCTGGGTGAACCACCTTCTTGATCATGGTATCTCCCCTGCCAGGTAAGTATGAGTTGGATGAGCCAGAGAAAGGGGCTTCATTCCCAGACACAAAACTCTGTATGACGGTTTCTACAATGCATAATCCCAGAGTTCAGTGCTTTTAGCATTATCTCAGCTTGGCAAGCTGTTTCTGCATGTGAGAAAGCAAACCTGCTTCACAAAAGCCTTAAACCTAAGCATGCTAGCATTGGCAAAATGTTCAGAGGACATTTTTTGCCACAAAGAGAGAACAACCTTGGAGCGGAGAACACGCAACTCATTTGGTCCCACCCAAAAGGCCACACCCACTTCTGACTGCCATCTGAATCGCAGGCATTTTTCTACATTTATGTTCACAGCTTACACCAGACACTGCCGTACAGCAAAGCTGCAACTTCCTGGACTAAATGCAAAAGGAACCAAAAGGCCTGAAGACGCGTAGCGCCACTGACTCCAAAGTTTGAAGACTGCACGTTGCAGCACATTCCAAGCAAAAAGTCCTGTATTGTTTTTTTTTCAACATCACGATCAGGGGAAAGCGCGAACGCAGTCCCCCACTACCACAAATTATGCAGTCGAGATTCCCACATTTGGGGAATTCGCACGGGTCAGCATAACCGGAGTGCAATGGTTAAGCCTCGCCCTGGGTGAACCACCTTCTTGATCATGGTATCTCCCCTGCCAGGTAAGTATGAGTTGGATGAGCCAGAGAAAGGGCCTTCATTCCCAGACACAAAACTCTGTATGACGGTTTCTACAATGCATAATCCCAGAGTTCAGTGCTTTTAGCATTATCTCAGCTTGGCAAGCTGTTTCTGCATGTGAGAAAGCAAACCTGCTTCACAAAAGCCTTAAACCTAAGCATGCTAGCATTGGCAAAATGTTCAGAGGACATTTTTTGCCACAAAGAGAGAACAACCTTGGAGCGGAGAACACGCAACTCATTTGGTCCCACCCAAAAGGCCACACCCACTTCTGACTGCCATCTGAATCGCAGGCATTTTTCTACATTTATGTTCACAGCTTACACCAGACACTGCCGTACAGCAAAGCTGCAACTTCCTGGACTAAATGCAAAAGGAACCAAAAGGCCTGAAGACGTGTAGCGCCACTGACTCCAAAATTTGAACACTTCATGTTGCAGCACATTCCAAGCCAAAAGTCCTGTATTGTTTTTTTTTTCAACATCACGATCAGAGGAGAGCGCGAACGCAGTCCCCCACTACTGACTGACTCCAAAGTTTGAACACTGCACGTTGCAGCACATTCTGAGCCAAAAGTCCTGTATTGGTTTTTTTTCAACATCACGATCAGGGGAGAGCGCGAACGCAGTCCCCCACTACCACAAATTATGCAGTCGAGATTCCCACATTTGGGGAATTCGCACGGGTCAGCATAACCGGAGTGCAATGGTTAAGCCTCGCCCTGGGTGAACCACCTTCTTGATCATGGTATCTCCCCTGCCAGGTAAGTATGAGTTGGATGAGCCAGAGAAAGGGGCTTCATTCCCAGACACAAAACTCTGTATGACGGTTTCTACAATGCATAATCCCAGAGTTCAGTGCTTTTAGCATTATCTCAGCTTGGCAAGCTGTTTCTGCATGTGAGAAAGCAAACCTGCTTCACAAAAGCCTTAAACCTAAGCATGCTAGCATTGGCAAAATGTTCAGAGGACATTTTTTGCCACAAAGAGAGAACAACCTTGGAGCGGAGAACACGCAACTCATTTGGTCCCACCCAAAAGGCCACACCCACTTCTGACTGCCATCTGAATCGCAGGCATTTTTCTACATTTATGTTCACAGCTTACACCAGACACTGCCGTACAGCAAAGCTGCAACTTCCTGGACGAAATGCAAAAGGAACCGAAAGGCCTCAAAACGCATAGCGCCACTGACTCCAAAGTTTGAAGACTGCACGTTGCAGCACATTCCAAGCAAAAAGTCCTGTATTGTTTTTTTTTCAACATCACGATCAGGGGAAAGCGCGAACGCAGTCCCCCACTACCACAAATTATGCAGTCGAGATTCCCACATTTGGGGAATTCGCACGGGTCAGCATAACCGGAGTGCAATGGTTAAGCCTCGCCCTGGGTGAACCACCTTCTTGATCATGGTATCTCCCCTGCCAGGTAAGTATGAGTTGGATGAGCCAGAGAAAGGGGCTTCATTCCCAGACACAAAACTCTGTATGACGGTTTCTACAATGCATAATCCCAGAGTTCAGTGCTTTTAGCATTATCTCAGCTTGGCAAGCTGTTTCTGCATGTGAGAAAGCAAACCTGCTTCACAAAAGCCTTAAACCTAAGCATGCTAGCATTGGCAAAATGTTCAGAGGACATTTTTTGCCACAAAGAGAGAACAACCTTGGAGCGGAGAACACGCAACTCATTTGGTCCCACCCAAAAGGCCACACCCACTTCTGACTGCCATCTGAATCGCAGGCATTTTTCTACATTTATGTTCACAGCTTACACCAGACACTGCCGTACAGCAAAGCTGCAACTTCCTGGACTAAATGCAAAAGGAACCAAAAGGCCTGAAGACGTGTAGCGCCACTGACTCCAAAATTTGAACACTTCATGTTGCAGCACATTCCAAGCCAAAAGTCCTGTATTGTTTTTTTTTTTTTTTTCAACATCACGATCAGAGGAGAGCGCTTGAACGCAGTCCCCACTACTGACTGACTCCAAAGTTTGAACACTGCACGTTGCAGCACATTCTGAGCCAAAAGTCCTGTATTGTTTTTTTTTCAACATCACGATCAGGGAGAGCGCGAACGCAGTCCCCCACTACCACAAATTATGCAGTCGAGATTCCCACATTTGGGGAATTCGCACGGGTCAGCATAACCGGAGTGCAATGGTTAAGCCTCGCCCTGGGTGAACCACCTTCTTGATCATGGTATCTCCCCTGCCAGGTAAGTATGAGTTGGATGAGCCAGAGAAAGGGGCTTCATTCCCAGACACAAAACTCTGTATGACGGTTTCTACAATGCATAATCCCAGAGTTCAGTGCTTTTAGCATTATCTCAGCTTGGCAAGCTGTTTCTGCATGTGAGAAAGCAAACCTGCTTCACAAAAGCCTTAAACCTAAGCATGCTAGCATTGGCAAAATGTTCAGAGGACATTTTTTGCCACAAAGAGAGAACAACCTTGGAGCGGAGAACACGCAACTCATTTGGTCCCACCCAAAAGGCCACACCCACTTCTGACTGCCATCTGAATCGCAGGCATTTTTCTACATTTATGTTCACAGCTTACACCAGACACTGCCGTACAGCAAAGCTGCAACTTCCTGGACGAAATGCAAAAGGAACCGAAAGGCCTCAAAACGCATAGCGCCACTGACTCCAAAGTTTGAAGACTGCACGTTGCAGCACATTCCAAGCAAAAAGTCCTGTATTGTTTTTTTTTCAACATCACGATCAGGGGAAAGCGCGAACGCAGTCCCCCACTACCACAAATTATGCAGTCGAGATTCCCACATTTGGGGAATTCGCACGGGTCAGCATAACCGGAGTGCAATGGTTAAGCCTCGCCCTGGGTGAACCACCTTCTTGATCATGGTATCTCCCCTGCCAGGTAAGTATGAGTTGGATGAGCCAGAGAAAGGGCCTTCATTCCCAGACACAAAACTCTGTATGACGGTTTCTACAATGCATAATCCCAGAGTTCAGTGCTTTTAGCATTATCTCAGCTTGGCAAGCTGTTTCTGCATGTGAGAAAGCAAACCTGCTTCACAAAAGCCTTAAACCTAAGCATGCTAGCATTGGCAAAATGTTCAGAGGACATTTTTTGCCACAAAGAGAGAACAACCTTGGAGCGGAGAACACGCAACTCATTTGGTCCCACCCAAAAGGCCACACCCACTTCTGACTGCCATCTGAATCGCAGGCATTTTTCTACATTTATGTTCACAGCTTACACCAGACACTGCCGTACAGCAAAGCTGCAACTTCCTGGACTAAATGCAAAAGGAACCAAAAGGCCTGAAGACGCAGCACATAGCGCCACTGACTCAAAATTTGAACACTTCATGTTGCAGCACATTCCAAGCCAAAAGTCCTGTATTGTTTTTTTTTTTCAACATCACGATCAGAGGAGAGCGCGAACGCAGTCCCCCACTACCACAAATTATGCAGTCGAGATTCCCACATTTGGGGAATTCGCACGGGTCAGCATAACCGGAGTGCAATGGTTAAGCCTCGCCCTGGGTGAACCACCTTCTTGATCATGGTATCTCCCCTGCCAGGTAAGTATGAGTTGGATGAGCTAGAGAAAGTGGCTTCATTCCCAGACACAAAACTCTGTATGACGGTTTCTACAATGCATAATCCCAGAGTTCAGTGCTTTTAGCATTATCTCAGCTTGGCAAGCTGTTTCTGCATGTGAGAAAGCAAACCTGCTTCACAAAAGCCTTAAACCTAAGCATGCTAGCATTGGCAAAATGTTCAGAGGACATTTTTGCCACAAAGAGAGAACAACCTTGGAGCGGAGAACACGCAACTCATTTGGTCCCACCCAAAAGGCCACACCCACTTCTGACTGCCATCTGAATCGCAGGCATTTTTCTACATTTATGTTCACAGCTTACACCAGACACTGCCGTACAGCAAAGCTGCAACTTCCTGGACTAAATGCAAAAGGAACCGAAAGGCCTGAAGACGTGTAGCGCCACTGACTCCAAAATTTGAACACTTCATGTTGCAGCACATTCCAAGCCAAAAGTCCTGTATTGTTTTTTTTTTCAACATCACGATCAGAGGGAGAGCGAACGCAGTCCCCCACTACTGACTGACTCCAAAGTTTGAACACTGCACGTTGCAGCACATTCTGAGCCAAAAGTCCTGTATTGTTTTTTTTTCAACATCACGATCAGGGGAGAGCGCGAACGCAGTCCCCCACTACCACAAATTATGCAGTCGAGATTCCCACATTTGGGGAATTCGCACGGGTCAGCATAACCGGAGTGCAATGGCTAAGCCTCGCCCTGGGTGAACCACCTTCTTGATCATGGTATCTCCCCTGCCAGGTAAGTATGAGTTGGATGAGCCAGAGAAAGGGCCTTCATTCCCAGACACAAAACTCTGTATGACGGTTTCTACAATGCATAATCCCAGAGTTCAGTGCTTTTAGCATTATCTCAGCTTGGCAAGCTGTTTCTGCATGTGAGAAAGCAAACCTGCTTCACAAAAGCCTTAAACCTAAGCATGCTAGCATTGGCAAAATGTTCAGAGGACATTTTTGCCACAAAGAGAGAACAACCTTGGAGCGGAGAACACGCAACTCATTTGGTCCCCCCAAAAGGCCACACCCACTTCTGACTGCCATCTGAATCGCAGGCATTTTTCTACATTTATGTTCACAGCTTACACCAGACACTGCCAGACAGCAAAGCTGCAACTTCCTGGACTAAATGCAAAAGGAACCAAAAGGCCTGAAACGCGTAGCGCCACTGACTCAAAATTTGAACACTTCATGTTGCAGCACATTCCAAGCCAAAAGTCCTGTATTGTTTTTTTTTTCAACATCACGATCAGAGGAAGAACGCAGTCCCCCACTACTGACGCAAAGAACACCCCCACTACTGAGCCAAAATTATGCAGTCGAGATTCCCACATTTTGGGGAATTCCCACATTTGGGGTCAACATAACCGAGTGCAATGGTTAAGCCTCGCCCTGGGTGAACCACCTTCTTGATCATGGTATCTCCCCTGCCAGGTAAGTATGAGTTGGATGAGCCAGAGAAAGGGCTTCATTCCCAGACACAAAACTCTGTATGACGGTTTCTACAATGCATAATCCCAGAGTTCAGTGCTTTTAGCATTATCTCAGCTTGGCAAGCTGTTTCTGCATGTGAGAAAGCAAACCTGCTTCACAAAAGCCTTAAACCTAAGCATGCTAGCATTGGCAAAATGTTCAGAGGACATTTTTTGCCACAAAGAGAGAACAACCTTGGAGCGGAGAACACGCAACTCATTTGGTCCCACCCAAAAGGCCACACCCACTTCTGACTGCCATCTGAATCGCAGGCATTTTTCTACATTTATGTTCACAGCTTACACCAGACACTGCCGTACAGCAAAGCTGCAACTTCCTGGACTAAATGCAAAAGGAACCGAAAGGCCTGAAGACGTGTAGCGCCACTGACTCCAAAATTTGAACACTTCATGTTGCAGCACATTCCAAGCCAAAAGTCCTGTATTGTTTTTTTTTTCAACATCACGATCAGAGGAGAGCGCGAACGCAGTCCCCCACTACTGACTGACTCCAAAGTTTGAACACTGCACGTTGCAGCACATTCTGAGCCAAAAGTCCTGTATTGTTTTTTTTTTTTTCAACATCACGATCCGAACGCAGTCCCCACTACCACAAATTATGCAGTCGAGATTCCCACATTTGGGGAATTCGCACGGGTCAGCATAACCGGAGTGCAATGGTTAAGCCTCGCCCTGGGTGAACCACCTTCTTGATCATGGTATCTCCCCTGCCAGGTAAGTATGAGTTGGATGAGCCAGAGAAAGGGGCTTCATTCCCAGACACAAAACTCTGTATGACGGTTTCTACAATGCATAATCCCAGAGTTCAGTGCTTTTAGCATTATCTCAGCTTGGCAAGCTGTTTCTGCATGTGAGAAAGCAAACCTGCTTCACAAAAGCCTTAAACCTAAGCATGCTAGCATTGGCAAAATGTTCAGAGGACATTTTTTGCCACAAAGAGAGAACAACCTTGGAGCGGAGAACACGCCAACTCATTTGGTCCCACCCAAAAGGCCACACCCACTTCTGACTGCCATCTGAATCGCAGGCATTTTTCTACATTTATGTTCACAGCTTACACCAGACACTGCCAGACAGCAAAGCTGCAACTTCCTGGACTAAATGCAAAAAGGAACCGAAAGGCCTCAAAAACGAACATAGCGCCACTGACTCCAAAGTTTGAAGACTGCACGTTGCAGCACATTCCAAGCAAAAAGTCCTGTATTGTTTTTTTTTCAACATCACGATCAGGGGAAAGCGCGAACGCAGTCCCCCACTACCACAAATTATGCAGTCGAGATTCCCACATTTGGGGAATTCGCACGGGTCAGCATAACCGGAGTGCAATGGTTAAGCCTCGCCCTGGGTGAACCACCTTCTTGATCATGGTATCTCCCCTGCCAGGTAAGTATGAGTTGGATGAGCCAGAGAAAGGGCCTTCATTCCCAGACACAAAACTCTGTATGACGGTTTCTACAATGCATAATCCCAGAGTTCAGTGCTTTTAGCATTATCTCAGCTTGGCAAGCTGTTTCTGCATGTGAGAAAGCAAACCTGCTTCACAAAAGCCTTAAACCTAAGCATGCTAGCATTGGCAAAATGTTCAGAGGACATTTTTTGCCACAAAGAGAGAACAACCTTGGAGCGGAGAACACGCAACTCATTTGGTCCCACCCAAAAGGCCACACCCACTTCTGACTGCCATCTGAATCGCAGGCATTTTTCTACATTTATGTTCACAGCTTACACCAGACACTGCCCGTGACAGCAAAGCTGCAACTTCCTGGACTAAATGCAAAAGGAACCGAAAGGCCTGAAGACGTGTAGCGCCACTGACTCCAAAATTTGAACACTTCATGTTGCAGCACATTCCAAGCCAAAAGTCCTGTATTGTTTTTTTTTTTCAACATCACGATCAGAGGAGAGCGCGAACGCAGTCCCCCACTACTGACTGACTCCAAAGTTTGAACACTGCACGTTGCAGCACATTCTGAGCCAAAAGTCCTGTATTGTTTTTTTTTCAACATCACGATCAGGGGAGAGCGCGAACGCAGTCCCCCACTACCACAAATTATGCAGTCGAGATTCCCACATTTGGGGAATTCGCACGGGTCAGCATAACCGGAGTGCAATGGTTAAGCCTCGCCCTGGGTGAACCACCTTCTTGATCATGGTATCTCCCCTGCCAGGTAAGTATGAGTTGGATGAGCTAGAGAAAGTGGCTTCATTCCCAGACACAAAACTCTGTATGACGGTTTCTACAATGCATAATCCCAGAGTTCAGTGCTTTTAGCATTATCTCAGCTTGGCAAGCTGTTTCTGCATGTGAGAAAGCAAACCTGCTTCACAAAAGCCTTAAACCTAAGCATGCTAGCATTGGCAAAATGTTCAGAGGACATTTTTTGCCACAAAGAGAGAACAACCTTGGAGCGGAGAACACGCAACTCATTTGGTCCCACCCAAAAGGCCACACCCACTTCTGACTGCCATCTGAATCGCAGGCATTTTTCTACATTTATGTTCACAGCTTACACCAGACACTGCCGTACAGCAAAGCTGCAACTTCCTGGACGAAATGCAAAAGGAACCGAAAGGCCTCAAAACGCATAGCGCCACTGACTCCAAAGTTTGAAGACTGCACGTTGCAGCACATTCCAAGCAAAAAGTCCTGTATTGTTTTTTTTTCAACATCACGATCAGGGGAAAGCGCGAACGCAGTCCCCCACTACCACAAATTATGCAGTCGAGATTCCCACATTTGGGGAATTCGCGCGGGTCAACATAACGGAGTGCAATGGTTAAGCCTCGCCCTGGGTGAACCACCTTCTTGATCATGGTATCTCCCCTGCCAGGTAAGTATGAGTTGGATGAGCCAGAGAAAGGGCCTTCATTCCCAGACACAAAACTCTGTATGACGGTTTCTACAATGCATAATCCCAGAGTTCAGTGCTTTTAGCATTATCTCAGCTTGGCAAGCTGTTTCTGCATGTGAGAAAGCAAACCTGCTTCACAAAAGCCTTAAACCTAAGCATGCTAGCATTGGCAAAATGTTCAGAGGACATTTTTGCCACAAAGAGAGAACAACCTTGGAGCGGAGAACACGCAACTCATTTGGTCCCACCCAAAAGGCCACACCCACTTCTGACTGCCATCTGAATCGCAGGCATTTTTCTACATTTATGTTCACAGCTTACACCAGACACTGCCAGACAGCAAAGCTGCAACTTCCTGGACTAAATGCAAAAGGAACCGAAAGGCCTGAAAAAGCGCCACTGACTCCAAAATTTGAACACTTCATGTTGCAGCACATTCCAAGCCAAAAGTCCTGTATTGTTTTTTTTTTCAACATCACGATCAGAGGAGAGCTTGACATGATCCCCACTACTGACTGACTCCAAAGTTTGAACACTGCACGTTGCAGCACATTCTGAGCCAAAAGTCCTGTATTGTTTTTTTTTCAACATCACGATCAGGGGAGAGCGCGAACGCAGTCCCCCACTACCACAAATTATGCAGTCGAGATTCCCACATTTGGGGAATTCGCACGGGTCAGCATAACCGGAGTGCAGTGGTTACGCCACGCCCTGGGTGAACCACCACGTGTAGTAGAGAGAGACAGGTAGAGATGGTGCTTGAACCACATCTCGATTTGATTCAGCCCTCGGACCTGGTGAAATATTAACCTAAGTCTGTTACATCATATGGATACAACTATAAAGATACAATGTGCCTGTTCCCAGCATTAACACTTTGCGATGGTTAGTTTGTTTCCTGTGATGATATATGCTAAATGTAAAGTTCACCTTGTACACTTAATAGCCTACAAATCATCCACGGGATCAATTACACATCACATCAGTTTGCCCCCCAACACGGCGTTTGTTCCTGGGGAGATGGATCTGTGCGTCCCGCCTCCCGTGCGCCATGGATGTCTGAGGCTCAGCAACTACTAACTATAAAGATACAATGTGGCTGTTCCCAGCATTAGCACAACACTTTGCGATGGTTAGCTTGTTACCTGTGACGATATACGCTAAATGTAACGTCTCTTTCACATTAGTGTGTGAGTGACTGACCTATCTGGTATATATATATATATATATATAAATATGGTCACAACTTTAAATAATAACAGTGCTTAACTGAACAGCAATATGCACATGTATTTTATTGCAGGCTAATAGTAATAAGGTAAAACACACTGCTAAGTGAACAGAAAAGGCACCAAGATTAATAAATCCTGGCTGCTAGCCTCGTCGGGCTTAATCTCCTATCTTGGTTTTGTGCAAATTGACTCAAAAATCCAAACTGTGACTTGACCACATAGCTCTGAAGTGTCAGGTGTAGACCAACTCAAGTACATCCTGCTGAGGATGGATGTTTGCCTTCAGATTCAAGAAGTCACATGACAAAGCTAGTCTACCATGGCCTATCTATCATAATGATACTATCACATATTTGTGTGCATCAGCTTCTGCAATTGTATTGTTTTTCAACAGCTCGTGAGATGTGTTCTGATTGTATTGGACAGGGCCCACGTATGGTCGCAAGATGATGCCTGGCTACCAGTCAGCAAAGGCATACATGCCTCTGAACACAGAGTGGCGGCTGCTCTTCATAGTGTTCAACCTCCATACCACGAGGAACGGTGCCAAGTAAGTTTGCACAAAAATACCAATGAATAGGTTAATCCACATCCCTCCCTCCTTACCTGCTGAGCCTCCCTCTCTAACTTTCATCCAATGAAACATTACAATGTGTGATCACAAGCAATTATTTGTGTCATCCAAAACTCTTGCTAATCATAGAACCTTTTTGAAAAGCATTATCATACCATCCACATGGCCATGTATGGAGTGACTTATGTTATGACCATTGATGATTATAGTGGCAAACTGGTTGGCCACTCAATCATGCCAATAAAAAATAACCTTGTTATTTATGACGAAGTGTACAGGTGAGTAAGTGCCATTAAATTAATTCAATTTGAATTAACATACTATATTAGGATCTGACATGACTCTTTTAAAAAACTTTTTTTTCCACTTATTTAAGAATAAAATACATTTCTGTTATGTATTCATCAAAAATATATGTTCTTTAAAAAGAACATGATTAAATGAATGTAATATAATAATTTTATGTTGTTGTTATTTTACAAATACAATGATGCTTTCATTAATACAGTATGCATCTGTGAGCTACTGGTGCCTATGATATCCAAAAAATGTATGAGAGTTGCGTCAGTCATTTGCTTGTGTTAGGACGGATTTTGATTTTTTTTATTAAACACCTTCAATTTGCTGACATTTTAGTAAATTCATAGATTAACATTTCATAACATGCCCTTCAACAGACTTTCAATGTTAATTGGGTTCGTCAACGTCAACCCAGTCAATCTAAACTGGTGCACCACCTCTGATTCAGCCATGGTGATTTGTCAGTTTGTCTGGGTTGATGCTGGAAAACAACCAGAAAAGTCTTTAAAAGGACATGTAGTAAACTTTTATTGTAAGGAACATCTACTAACACTAATGCAAAACAGAATATTATATTTAGTGTTCAGTCATTATTTTAAGTAGAAAATACCTATTTATGTATACACACATATATGTGTGTGTGTGTGTGTGTGTATATATATATATATATATATATATATATATATACATCATAACAACTGTTTTTCTTTTATCATGTCATGCTTTATCCGAATAAATATTGGATATATATATATATATATATATATATATACACACATACAAGCGGCACTGTATTTAATTACAGAGAGATAATAAAATACTTACTTGTAATACAATGAGGAACTTTTTCCCCCCCTTGTCATTGTTTAAGCAGGAATGCTGTTCTGGCCTTTGGGATCGGCTCAGAGTGGACCATGGAGGAGAGTTCTACCTGTAACTCTATATGCAAGAGAAACTTCAAGAGTGCAGGTTTAATAAAGACAGAAGTATTTGCAGACAAAGTCAACAAGGGTACTTCAACAATCAAACAATATTTCTAACCTTCATATAATTGCAATTACATGTGTATACTGATAAGTATTGACCTAAATTATTAATTACACTCATGTCTCTTAAAATTATGAAAAATATGATGTATGCCTGACTCCATGTCATGTCTAGCAGTAATACTTTAAAGTAGCTTGGTCTGTTAATCATCATTTTTCATGACAGACACTAAAGCAAACACCTGCTTTTGATAAGTTCAATGTATGTTAGTCAATATCACCTTTTAAATTAAAGTATGAACCAGAATCACCATGAATCTATCTGAAACTGTCAACATAAGTTCATGTTTAGTATTTGGTAACTTATCAGTTACATTTATTTGCTTTGATGGATGTGACCCATCAACATCAAAAGATCTTTGATATCTTATTTCCAGTTTATACTTTCTTTCTCCATTTTTGCAGAACCACAGGGTTGAACGGGTGTGGCCAGAAGTGAACAACCGGGTCACCTATTGTTATCCTGTTCTTTATTTTTAATTTTAATTTTTTTTAATTTTATTCCGTACGTTTTTTGGCTCTCTGTAACTTCTGCATACTTTCACCGATTTAAACCATTCAACTTTTCAAATGTTCACCTCTTTCAGCTAATGATGGGACTTCTTCAACTTTTTTTCTACTATTTATACTTTTTAAAATTTTAACCATTTTATCACTTTTTTTTAACATTGAAGTGAATGAGAGCAGCCTTCAACTCCTTAAAATCTTATTCCGCTCCAAAAATTTTCAGCTCCTTCATACTTTCACCTACAGACGCCAAACAAACTTTAAAATGTTCACAAAATATTCAGCTATCTGGCTATTACCTTTCAATGTGATACCTTTTACAGTTTTTGAGAAAAAGCTGTTTAAGTTTAGTGAATATTTCAGGAAATTCTATCGATTAAACAGAGTGTGTATTGCGCTGCTTAGAGTGGTGATGTCATCGCTCAGAGGGTGAAGCTTCAAAAAAATAATCTTTGTCTCTTCTCTAAAACCTGCTCTCACGCCCACAATATCTACTTGTCATACACAGTTCATACATCAAAACGTAGGTATTTTTGTCTAGTTTCAGGAAAGGGTTAGGGTTTTTTGACACATCTTATACCTTTGGCTCAGCAAGCTTCCAAATGACGAGAGTTTGAAATCTTTCTGCATTGGCTCCCATATTAAAAATTCTGCTCAATTCCCAGCGAAACGCACAGCGAACCACTTTTTTAGATTGCTGATATGCCCACATTTTTAAGTTTATCAACATAAATTTTATACCGATACGTTCACAAAGGCCTTGTGGTGCTCAGGATAACATCATTTGAGTGATATCTGTTATAGTTTTGGCAGCCTGAGCCTCTGTTTGAGAGCTCACTCTCAGGGACTCTGAATAGCTGAAGCACAGCACAGCTGACAGATTCAGCAGGTGACAGGCTCGTTAACTTGATTACAGACATCAAAGCATGCTTGTAAACATGGCCATTCGTTACCATGACAACACTTTCACAGACACACCCAGGTACTACAGGCAGTAATATGAACAGTAGTCTAGATCTGTTGCCTTCCACTTCTGTCTGTCTCCTAATCTGTCTGTGTCTCCCTCCCTCCCTCCTTTTCTCTCTCCGTCCCTCCTCTGTTTTTTTGTTTTTGTCTCCCTCCTCCTCCCTCATTCTCCGTCTCTCGCTGTCTCCTACCCTACTTCTGTCTTCCTCCCTCTGTCTCCCTTCCTCCCTCTGTCTTCTTTCTTCCCGCTGTCTGTATCCTTCCCTCACTCCTTTTTTTTTCTGTCTCCCTCACTATCTCCTTCCCTCACTCTCTGTCTCTCTCCCTCCCTCCATCTCTCTCTTTCCCTCTCTCTCTCTCTCTGTCTCTTTTTCTTTACCTCTGCCTCTCTCTTTCTCTCTCCCTCTCTCTCTCTCTTTTCTCTCTCTCTCCTTCTCTCTTCATCCCTCCTTCTCCTTCCCTCTCTTCCCCACTCTCTTCCTTTCTCTCTCCATCTCGTTCTTTCCCTCTCTCTCTCTCTCTCTCTCTCTCTCTCTCTCTCTCTCCATCTCTGTCTCTCTCTCCCTCTCTCTTTCCTTCTCTTTCTCTCTCTTTGTCTCTCCCTCTCAGACCTCACAATGTTCTACATATTTTGTCATTTTTCAACTTTTGAAGCCAACAGTTAAGTTTAGCGTCAACTTTTAGCTTTTTAATGAAATTCATACTTCTTAAAACGATTTCCACTTTTTCTACTACTCTCACTACTTCAACTACTACAAACATTCACTGGCCAGTCGTTACCATGACAACAGATACACACCCAGATACCACAGGCAGGAATATGAACTTTAGTCTGTCTTCTCTCTTCTATTCTCTTGTTCTGGTCTGTCAGTCTGTCTTCTCTCGCTCCCCCTCTCTATCTCTCTTTTTCCACCTGCCTCTCTCTCCCTCTCTATCCGTCTCTCTCTCTTTCTCTCTCTCTATCCCTCTGTCTCTCTCTCTCTCTCTCTCTTTCTTTCACTCTCTCCATCCCTCCTTCTCCCTCCCTGTCTCTACCTCCCCCTCTCTTCCTTTCTCTCTCTCTATCACTCTCTTTCCCTCTCTCTCTCTGACTCTCTTTCCCTTTGCCTCTCTCTCCCTCTCTATCCTCTCTCTCTCTCTTTCTCTCTCTCTATCCCTCTCTCTCTCCTCTTTCTCTCTCTCTCCCCCCTCTCTCTCTCCTCCTCTCTCTCTTCCTCTCTCTCCTTCTCTCTCCATCCCTCCTTCTCCCTCCCTGTCTCTACCTCCCCCTCTCTTCCTTCCTCTCTCTATCACTCTCTTTCCTTCTCTCTCTCTGACTCTCTTTCCCTTTGCCTCTCTCTCTCCCTCTCTATCCTCTCTCTCTCTCTCTATCCCTCTCTCTTTCCCTCTCTCTCTCTCTCTCTCTCTCTCTCTCTCCCCCCCTCTCTCTCTTCCTCTCTCTCCTTCTCTCTCCATCCCTCCTTCTCCCTCCCTCTCTCCCTCCCTCCCCCCCCTCTCTCTCTATCTCTCTATCTTTCTTTCCCTCTCTCTCTCTCTCTTTCTCTCTATCTTTCTTTCCCTCTCTCTCTCTCATTTCCTCTCTATCCCTCTCTTTCTCTCTTGTTTGTTCTATGCAATGGATATGGCTGATAATAAGTCTTTTTAGTCAATTTATTGAAACTTCCACTTTTGACAGTTTTACAGTTTAGCTTACCGCTTTTCTACAAATGTATTTCAAGAAATTATTTTATTATTATATATTATATTTTATTAGTGGTTTTCTTCAACTTTTCAATGAAATTCATATTTATTGAACCAATTTCCAGTTTTTCAACTATTCTTCAGCTTCAGCTAAAGACCTCACAATGTTCTACATATTTTGTCATTTTTCAACTTTTATAGCCAACAATTCAGTTTAGCGTCAACTTTGAACTTTTTAACGATTTCCACTTTTTCAACTATTCTCACTACTTCAACTTCTTCTTACGGATTTGAGCTATTCAACCAGTTTAGCTTTAGCAATTCAGCTATTCAGCATTCCCACGCATTTTTCGCAGGAAATGCATTTTCTAGTTTTTTTTAATTTTAACCTTATTCCGTACGTTTTTTGGCTCTGCGTAACTTCTGCATACTTTCAGCTATTTAAACCATTCAACTTTTCAAATGTTCAGCTCTTTCAGCTAATGATGGGACTTCTTCAACTTTTTTTCTACTATTTATACTTTTTAAAATTTTAAGCATTTTTGAACTTTTTTTTAACATTGAAGTGAATGAGAGCAGGCTTCAACTCCTTAAAATCTTCTTCCGCTCCCAAAATTTTCAGCTCCTTCATACTTTCACCTACAGACGCCAAACAAACTTTAAAATGTTCACAAAATATTCAGCTATCCGGGGTCTACCTTTCAGGTTGATATATTTTACAGTTTTTGTGAAAAAGCTGTTTAAGGTTAGTGATTATTTCAGGAAAGTTTATCAATTAAACAGAGTGTGTATTGCGCTGCTTAGAGTGGTGATGTCATCGCTCAGAGGGTGAAGCTTCAAAAAAATAATCTTTGTCTCTTCTCTAAAACCTGCTCTCACGCCCACAATATCTACTTGTCATACACAGTTCATACATCAAAACGTAGGTATTTTTGTCTAGTTTCAGGAAAGGGTTAGGGTTTTTTGACACATCTTATACCTTTAGCTCAGCAAGCTTCCAAATGACCAGAGTTTGAAATCTTTCTGCATTGGCTCCCATATTAAAAATTCACCTCAATTACCAGCGAAACGCACAGCGAACCACTTTTTTAGATTGCTGATATGCCCACATTTTTAAGTTTATCAACATAAATTTTATACCGATACGTTCACAAAGGCCTTGTGGTGCTCAGGATAACATCATTTGAGTGATATCTGTTATAGTTTTGGCAGCCTGAGCCTCTGTTTGAGAGCTCACTCTCAGGGACTCTGAATAGCTGAAGCACAGCACAGCTGACAGATTCAGCAGGTGACAGGCTCGTTAACTTGATTACAGACATCAAAGCATGTTTGTAAACATGGCCATTCGTTACCATGACAACACTTTCACAGACACACCCAGATACTACAGGCAGTAATATGAACAGTAGTCTAGATCTGTGGCCTTCCACTTCTGTCTGTCTCCTAATCTGTCTGTCTCCCTCCCTCCCTCCTTTTCTCTCTCCGTCCCTCCTCTGTTTTTTTGTTTTTGTCTCCCTCCTCCTCCCTCATTCTCCGTCTCTCGCTGTCTCCTACCCTACTTCTGTCTTCCTCCCTCTGTCTCCCTTCCTCCCTCTGTCTTCTTTCCTCCCTCTGTCTGTATCCCTCCCTCACTCCTTCTTTTTATTTTCTGTCTCCCTCACTCCCTCTCTATCTCCTTCCCTCCCTCTCTGTCTCTCTCTCTCCCTCCCTCCATCTCTCTCTTTCTCTCTCCCTGTCTCTCTCTCTTTTTCTCTCTCTCTCCTTCTCTCTTCATCCCTCCTTCTCCTTCCCTCTCTTCCCCCACTCTCTTCCTTTCTATCTCCATCTCTTTCTTTCCCTCTCTCTCTCTCTCTCTCTCTCTCTCTTTCTCCATCTCTCTCTCTCTCTCTCTCTCTCTTTCCTTCTCTTTCTCTCTCTTTGTCTCTCCCTCTCAGACCTCACAATGTTCTACATATTTTGTCATTTTTCAACTTTTGAAGCCAACAGTTCAGTTTAGCGTCAACTTTTAGCTTTTTAATGAAATTCATACTTCTTAAAACAATTTCCACTTTTTCTACTACTCTCACTACTTCAACTACTACAAACATTCACTGGCCAGTCGTTACCATGACAACGGATACACACCCAGATACTACAGCCAGGAATATGAATTTTAGTCTGCCTTCTCTCTTCTATTCTCTTGTTCTGGTCTGTCTGTCTGTCTTCTCTCGCTCCCCCTCTCTATCTCTCTTTTTCCACCTGCCTCTCTCTCCCTCTCTATCCGTCTCTCTCTCTTTCTCTCTCCATCCCTCTCTCTCTCTCTTTTTCTTTCACTCTATCCATCCCTCCTTCTCCCTCCCTGTCTGTACCTCCCCCTCTCTTCCTTTCTCTCTCTCTATCACTCTCTTTCCCTCTCTCTCTCTTTCTTTCCGTTTGCCTCTCCCTCTCTATCCTCTTTCTCTCTCTTTGTCTCTCCCTCTTTCTCCTTCTCTTTCTCTCTCTTTGTCTTTCCCTCTCTCTCTCTCTCATCCCCCTCTCTCTCCCCTTCTCTCTCTTCCCCTCTCTCTCCTTCTCTCTCCATCCCTCCTTCTCCCTCCCTCTCTCCCTCCCCCCCTCTCTCTCTATCTCTCTATCTTTCTTTCCCCCTCTCTCTCTCTCTCCTTTCCTCTCTATCCCTCTCTTTCTCTCTTGTTTGTTCTATGCAATGGATATGGCTGATAATAAGTCTTTTTAGTCAATTTATTGAAACTTCCACTTTTGACAGTATTACAGTTTAGCTTACCGCTTTTCTACAAATGTATTTCAAGAAATTATTTTATTATTATATATTATATTTTAATAGTGGTGTTCTTCAACTTTTCAATGAAATTCATATTTATTGAACCAATTTCCACTTTTTCAACTATTCTTCAGCTTCAGCTAAAGACCTCACAATGTTCTACATATTTTGTCATTTTTCAACTTTTATAGCCAACAAATCAGTTTAAGCGTCAACTTTGAACTTTTTAACAATTTCCACTTTTTCAACTATTCTCACTACTTCAACTTCTTCTTACGGATTTGAGCTATTCATCCAGTTTAGCTTTAGCAATTCAGCTATTCAGCATTCCCACGCATTTTCTGCAGGAAATGCATTTTCTAGTTCCATTACGTTTTTGGCTCTCTGTAACTTCTGCATACTTTCACCTATTTAAACCATTCAACTTTTCAAATGTTCAGCTCTTTCAGCTAATGATGGGACTTCTTCAACTTTTTTTCTACTGTTTATACTTTTTAAAATTTTAAGCGTTTTAAAACTTTTTTTTAACATTAAAGTCAATGAGAGCAGGCTTCAACTCCTTAAAATCTTCTTCTGCTTTAAAATGTATCTCCTCCTACATTCTTCCACCTACAGACGTGATTCAAACTTTAAAATATTCACAAAATATTCAGCTATCCGGGGTCTGCTTTTCAGGTTGATATATTTTACAGTTTTTGTGAAAAAGCTGTTTAATTTTAGTGATTATTTCAGGAAATTTTATCGATTAAACAGAGTGTGTATTGCGCTGCTTAGAGTGGATGACATCACAGCTTGAGGGTGAAGCTTCGAAAAAATTATCTTAGTTCCTTGTCTGTAAACTGCTCTCATGCCCACAATATCTACCTGTCATACACAATTTATACATCAAAGCGTAGGTATTTTTGTCTAGTTTCAAAAAATATGCTCAGTTATGTGATACGTCTCATACTTTTGGCTCAGCGAGCTTCCAAATGATGAGAATAACAAAATTGCCTCAATCCGCTCCAATGATAAAAGAGGTCCATATTTTCCAGCGAAGAGCAGAACGAACCACTTTATTAAATCGCTGATATGCCCACAGTTTTATGTTTATCCATATAAATTTTACACCGATACGTTCACAAAGTCCTTGTGGGTCTCAGGATGATGTCATTTGACCGATAGCCATTATCGTTTTCGCAGTGTGAGCCTTTGTTTGAGAGCTTGCTCTCAGTGTCTGAAGTGCCTGGTGTACTAAAGGAGACATATTAAGAGCAGGTGCGATCGTTATCAGATCAAAGAGATGTTTATAAACATGGCCAAGGCTTAGTAACTATGACAACCCTTTCACAGACAGTCTACTGATTACTCCAGGCTTGCTGTAGGAGTCAACTAACTAGACTTACTATGATCATCAGTCTATATCATTTGCGTTCCACTTCTGTCTGTCTGTCTGTCTGTCTGTCTGTCTGTCTCCTTATCTTATATTGATAGCATGTACTGTTGTGGATTTATTAAAGCTTGTTTGAAGAGTTCTCCCACACTGTCTCTCACTAATCAGGTGTGGGGAGTAATGATCAAAGAGAGGCTTTATAAGTACTGAAGGAACATTGTTTTTCTGTTCTGAAGATAGGGCAGTGGTTATGGCACATGGCTAGGGTGTGGGGGGGGGCCCAGGTTCAAATCCCACTGTGGCACATCAATCAGTGTGTGTTATTTGACTTTTTCAACTACTCTCACTACTTCAACTTATTTTTACGGTTTTAAGCTATTCATCCAGTTTAGCTTTAGCAATTCAGCTATTCACGCCAAACAAACTTTAAAATGTTCACAACATATTCAGCTATCCGGCTACTACCTTTCAGTGTGATATCTTTTACAGTTTTTGAGAAAAAGCTGTTTAACTTTAGTGATTATTTCAGAAAATGTTATTGATTAAACAGAGTGTGTATTGCGCTGCTTAGAGTGATGATGTCATCATCCAGAGTGTGAAGCTTCAAAAAAATTATCTTAGTTCCTTCTTTATAAATTGCTCTCACTACTTCAACTACTACAAACATTCACTGGCCAGTCGTTACCATGACAACAGATACACACCCAGATACTTCAGGCAGGAATATGAACTTTAGTCTGTCTTCTCTCTTCTATTCTCTTGTTCTGGTCTGTCTGTCTGTCTTCTCTCGCTCCCCCTCTCTATCTCTCTTTCTCCACCTGCCTCTCTCTCCCTCTCTATCCGGCTCTCTCTCTTTCTCTCTCTCTATCCCTCTCTCTCTCTTTTTTACACTCTCCATCCCTCCAGGCCCTCCCTGTCTCTACCTCCCTTCTCTCTTCTATTCTCTCTCTTCTCTCTTTCCCTCTCTCTCTCTGACTCTCTTTCCCTTTGCCTCTCTCTCTCCCTCTCTATCCTCTCTCTCTCTCTTTCTCTCTCTATCCCTCTCTCTCTTTCCCTCTCTCTCTCTCCTCTTTCTCTCTCTCTCTCCCCTCTCTCCCCTCTCTCTTCCTCTCTCTCTCCTTCTCTCTCTCTCCCTCCCTCTCTCCCTCCCTCCCTCCCCCCCCTCTCTCTATCTTTCTTTCCCTCTCTCAATTCAATTCAATTCAATTCAAAACAAAAAACAGCATAACATTTTTTATAGTAACAATTGTAACATAAGGAACATTGACAGCATTAAGGAAAAAAGTAGCACGTAACATGAGAAAATGCATGTACACATTCACTTTCTTTCTCTTTTCCGTACACACACACAATCGCATGTACACATATATACATACATAGATAGTCTATGCATTTAATACATTGGGCTAATACAGACATTAGGTCGGGCATTGTGGCGAGGTGTCCGACTCCCTGTCCCTCATGTCATGGCACGCTGCAACATATTTGGCAGCCAGCGGAGCAGCCAGTCCTTCTCCTAGCAGCTGGGCCACTTTATCACAGTCTTTAAGTGAGCTAAAATTTGCAATTTTGTTTGAAAATTGTAGAAAATATCCTTTTCTTATCTGTTCAAACTTTGGACAGTATAGGAGAAAGTGCATCTCTGTCTCAACCTCACCAGTCGTACAGTGACCACAGAGCCGCTGCTCTCTTGGAAGCCATGTTTGTTTGTAGCGGACTTTCTCTACGGCGAGGCTGTGGTCACTGAGCCTGTACTTGGTAAGGATCTGTCTCTGCTTTGTATCTCTGACGGTGGAGAGGTACTCTGCCAATTCATAATCTCTTTTTAGTGATAAGTAGCATTCTAGTTTGGATTGTGATTTTGTTTGATCATCCCAATGTTCCAGATAGTTTTTCTTACTTTGATTCATAATTTGTTTGACTTTGATGTGATTTTGGGAAGCAGTGCTGGTTCGAGGTGGATTAGTATTAGTTAACTTCAGGACCAGCTGACAGAGGGGACTGGTTTTAGGGCTGGCCTCTTGGGTTGTGATTGCTTGAAACTTTATGGTATTTTCTGGACTGGTTTTCAGATGTAGCCAGAATTTTAGTGATCTTTTTTGTACATTTAAAGCCAATGGGAATCTGCCTAATTCTGCCCTGCATGCATTCGTGGGTGTTTTCCTTTGGACCCTGAGAATATTTCTAATAAATTCTGCATGCAGGGATTCTATGGGGTGTTTATCCCATCTAGTGTAGTCAAGCTTACTGAGTGGACCCCATATCTCACATCCATACAGTGCAATCGGCATGATGACACTGTCAAATATTTTGCACCAGATCTTAATTGGAATTTGTATTTTACTAAAATTCCTTTTGATGGCATAGAGAGCTCTACGAGCTTTCTCTTTTAGTGCATTCACTGCAAGGTCAAAGCTTCCTGAGGCGCTGAGTTTCAGGCCGAGGTAATCATAACATTGTGAATGCTCTAGGACCGTGTTTCCTAGAGTGAAAAGATGTCTGGTTGCCTGGGATCTGGCTTTTTTTGGAAGATTATAATCTTGGTTTTTGCCAAATTAACTGTCAGGGCCCAGTTCTGACAGAAGGTCTCTAGCAGATCCAGGTGCTGCTGTAAGCCTTGTTCAGAGGGCGAGAGCAGCACCAGGTCATCTGCAAAGAGCAGGAATTTAACTTCCGTATTGTTGAAGGGGAGTCCAGGAGCTGTAGATTGTTCCAGTAACAACGCTAGCTCATTAATATAGATATTGAACAGGGTAGGACTCAAGCTACAGCCCTGTCTCGCCCTGAGTGAAGTATTCTGTTCTGCTGTTATCAATTTTCACAGCGCATTTGTTGTCCATATACATGCATTTGATTATATCATATAGTTTATCCCCTACACCGCTTTGTAAAGTTTTATAAAATAATCCATCATGCCAAATTGAGTCAAATGCTTTCCTAAAATCAACAAAACAAGCAAAGATTTTACCTTTGTTTGCTTGAATAACATGTTTGTTGATTAGGGTGTGTAGGGTGGAGATGTGGTCAGTGGTACGGTGTTTTGGTAAGAAGCCAATCTGACCTTTACTCAGGACATTGTGTTCGGTAAGGAAGGCCTGTAGACGGGCGTTTAGAATACAGCAGAAAACCTTCCCCAGGTTACTGTTCACACAGATGCCTCGGTAGTTATTGGGGTCGAATTTGTCTCCACTCTTAAAGATGGGGATATAAGCCCTCTGTTCCAGACCTCAGGGAAGCAGCCAGCTTGGAGAACAAGATTGAACAGCTTTAGAAGGGCCTTCTCCAGCTCGGGGGTGCTGTGTTTCAGCATTTCAGTCCTGATGCTGTCAGGTCCACATGCTTTCTTTGGTTTTAGTTTATGGGTGATTTCTAATTCCTCTTGGGTGATTTTAGTCAATGGGTCTTTTATGATTTTTTCAAGGAGTGTAACTTTTGTGTAATGATTTTTGTTGGCCAATTGTAAGATTATCTGATGGGATTGTGTTGTAAAGATTTTCAAAGTAATTCCTCCATGTTTCTCCATCTTTCAGAGGTGTGTCTTGGTTTGGTTTTGGGTTTAGGTTATTCCATTTTTCCCAAAACTGATTCTGGCTTATTGAGATTTCAATTTCTTCTAGGTTTTCATTATAGTGTGTTTGTTTTTTCTTCTGGATCATATGCTTATATTCTTTAAGTTTGCTGCAGTAGTTTTCTCTAATTTCTGGGTTGTTTGGTTGGCAGTGTTTTTGGTTGGAGATTTTTAGGAGGTTTTTCCGCATCAGTTCACACTCTTTGTCAAACCATTTTTCTTTGTGGGTTTTGTTTTGGGGTTTAGGATTACCCCTCAAGAGATTAGCTTTGAGGGCAATCCTGTGATATAGTTCATTTATTTGATTTACTGCCATAGTTGCATCTGCCTGATTTGGAGTGAATGTTGTTACTAAAAAGTTGTTAATGAGATTAGTAATTTCAACTGAGCTAGCTGCTTTGGTGAATTCAGACATACTGTCAGATGTCCATTTATAGGACAGATTGAGTTTTACAAGTTTTTTAGTGTCTATAATTTGTATTTCCTGTGTTCTTTTCAGATATACATTTATTTGACAGTGGTCTGAAAGTGGTAACTGTGGTCTTACAGTGAATGCGTTGATGGAGGAGGGGTCCATGTCCGTAATTGCGTAGTCGACTACACTAGACCCAAGAGCTGAGCAGTATGTGAACCGACCTAATGAGTCCCCTGTCATCCTACCATTCAGAAAGTACAGGCCTAGGCCTCGACACAGATGCACTAGCTCTTTACCATTTCTATTAATAAAAGAGTCAGGGTTGTGTCTAGATTTCATCTGATTTTCTAAGATTGGTGATGTAATGAATTTGTTATCTTTCTCACTTATTTCGACTATTTCATTTTCCAAACCTGTTCTAGCATTAAAATCCCCACATAGCAGCACATTGCCCTGAGCCTGGAAATGGCTGCATTCTGAGTTAAGGTCAGTGAAGAACTCTTCTTTAAAGTATGGCGATTCTGCAGGTGGGGCGTACACTGCACAGATGTAGAGGTCATTTTCATGACTTACAACTCCTTTACTCAGCTTTAACCACACTCGAGTTGGTTCTTTCTTTTTGACCGATAGATATGGTGTCAGACATTCCTTAAACCAGATTATAACACCCCCTGAGTCTCTGCCACGTTTGATGTTTTTGTATTTTAAAGATGGTAAGATAATTTATTTATAGCCTGAGGGACAGTGAGTACTTAAATCTGTTCTACACCAAGTTTCCAATAGAACAATAATGTCATGGTGTTTGATACTGAGTACAAAGTCAGAGTTAAGACTTTTGGCTCCAAACATGGATGAATGAAGCCCCTGGATGTTCCAGGAGGTTATGGAGAATGATCTCGTCATGTATATTTTGTATATTCTTGGTTATTATGTCTGAAAGAAATAGTCACAAATAAATATGGGGTTAATTTCTGGAAGATGGTTGATGTCTGACTTCTCCGATGTCGGTACAGACTTGGTGTTTATTACCTTGGAGTATGTCTGAGTAGGTTGTGTGGTGATGTAAAGCTCCACAGCAGTGGCACTTTTCCTCATGTGTACTTGTGGTGTTGGAGGTCCTTGCATGAGGGCATGGTTCAGCTTGGTCGGGTTCGGTATTATTGAGCTGGGGTCTGCTGGTTTGAGCTGTCTTGGGCTGAGTACTGCTAGCCTGGGCCTTACTGTGTTGGGCACTAGTTGGTTGGGCTGGCCTGGTCATGGTTCTGCCGGGTTGGGCTCCACTGTGCTGGGCTCTGGTTGGTTGGGCTGGCCTGGTCACGCTGTGACAGGATTGGTTGGTCTGCTGATGAGAGGGCTGGGCTCCGGGGTGGGTTCTTTGTGTATTAACTTTGTTGAGTTGGGGTTTATGTTGTCTATTGTGGGGCTGGGCAGCCTGACTGAATCGGAGGTGAGAGGGGACTCTGCCCAGAGTTGTGTCTTTTATGTCCTTTGCTAGTTGTCTCACTGCATTAGCATATAGATGCACATGGTCATAGAGATGTTCCTCTGACAGAGATGGGTGGTGGGCAATGTGGGTGTTTGGGATCTCTGAGCAATATGAAGATATTTTTTGGTTTATCTTGTTGATCAGGTCGTTAGGAAAGTCTTTTCTGGGGAGGAGTGATGAAATTATGATGTTTGCCATAGGGAATTCTTCATGGGCCTTCTTTGCCACCATTTTTATTGATTCTGCTACGGCCTCCCTTTTGGATCTTAGATTGTTTGTTCCAGTATGAATTATGATATTTTGTGGATCTATTAGAGTGGATGGACAGAGTACTTCAAGAGCCGATTCTGTGGTGGGGCACCAGAATTTTGCCACTCTGTGGGTGGGAAACAGCTTTAAGGGGTCGAGGTATCGTCCATTAGAGTCAATGAGTATGGCTGTTTTGATGGTCGGCTGGGCTTGGGATGAAGCTGCAGGCTGGGGTGGATGTGTAGCAGCTGAGGGTGCAGCAGTGGATGTTAACGGGGTTGGGGCAGTCTCTGTTGTTGGTGTGGGCGTGGCTGGAGAGGTGAGCAGGGGTGGTAGTGTGGCATGTGTGGGCGTGATTGTAGGTGTTGGCGGGGGTGTGGTAGGCTCTGCTGTCTGTGTGGGCATGGCTGTGGAGGTAGGCTGGGGCGGGGTTGTGGCAGGCGACATCAGCTGGTTTGCTGAAGCAGATAGATTGTTGGTGGGATAGTTTCCATCTTGTGGAGCCGTGTTGGTGCTGGTGTCTGGGCTGCTCTCGGTCTGTGAGGCTGTAGAAGTAACTTGGAGCTGGTTGAAGACAGCTGTGGTTGGGTTGGTAGTCAGGCTGGTAGTCAGGCTGGTAAGCTGGTCTGTAAGGCTCTGGATTGTGCTGTTTTTCTGTTCCAAGGATATTTTAACTAGTCTCAGTTCAGCATCCAGGTCATCGTTTTGTTCTTTCAAGCTGTCCATTCTTAATACAAGGTTTTTTATCGTGAGTTTATTTTCCTCTTTAAACTTTCTAAATTCATCTTCTAGCTGTTTGACAGAATCACTTTCCATCAGTTGGCTTTCCTTAAACTCTGCAATTTCCATTTCCACAAAAGAAAGACACTCCTGGATCCTCTGCACTGACACAGTTGTTCTGGGTGTTTGAGGGGAGTGAGAAGCAGTGGCCCCGCAGGGAGAAGGACCAGGGGGGGGGAGGGGGAGGGGGAGAGGGAGGAGGGGAAGAGGGAGGAGGGGGTGTGGTAGAAGGGGGAGGGGGCTTTGGGTTCTTTGCTGCTGTCACTGTAGAGGAGACAGATGTCTTCTTTTCCTCAGCCAGGATTTTAAGTTTAGGAAAGTCTTTTTCAAATTTCTGAAGGCTTGCCTCTGATCCCTGGATCATCACCTTTCCATTGTTGTACAGGTTGATGTTAAATTTGGGCTTGGAATCGAGATAGAGTTGTCTCATTACTCTGTTCCCTGCCATTTTCAAGTCTTTGTTGGTGGAACTTAGGGCTTGGTGCCATGCTTCTGGATGGTTTGTAAAGAATACAAGATCTACTTTTATTTCCTTATCATTTAGGACCATGTAGTCTGATACTAGGGTTTCTGGAGGGTCTCTTAGTATGTGGTCCTTGTATTTCTTCCTTTGAGCTTCACTAGTCACTGTGGCTGGGTAGTTGACAGTGAGGCTGCTGAGGCTCCGCCCCCTAAATGTATCCATTTCTAACTGTCGACAGTATGGTGATGTCTCTGTCTTCAGCTCTTATCAGAGGTAGCTTAATAGCTTATGGTGCTAAATCAGTAAAATTTGTGGTTTACCTCTTAGTTATTTTGATTAATCTGCTGTTTTTGATGTCCTTTTAGTGTCCTTGTCCAGAATCCTTGTCGCAGGTGTCTCCTTGTCTTGAATGTTGTTTGGATCGTCCTTATGTATTCCTTTGTTGGTGTGGATGCTAAAATGTTAGCTAAAATATGTCCAGATTTCTGTTAACTGGAAATATTTAAAATTCAGGGGAGATTTTCTCAAACTAACCTGCTCAGTTTGTTCCTGTAGGCTTCATCTTTATTTTCTTCTATATTGTCTCTTTAAACTAGACTCTTAACCAATAAATATATACATATTTATGAGGAGCTCATATCTTGCTCATATCTCTCTCTCTCTATCACTCTCTTTCCCTCTCTCTCTCTGACTCTCTCTCTCCTCTTTCTCTCTCCCTCTCATCCCCCTCTCTCTCCCTGTCCCTCTCTCTCTCTCTCTATTTCCTTCTCTCTCCATCCCTCCTTCTCCCTCCCTCTCTCCCTCCCTCCCTCCCCCCCCCCCTCTGTCTCTATCTCTTTCTCTCTCCCTGTCTCTCTCTCTCTTTTTTTCTCTCTCTCTCCTCTCTTCATCCCTCTTTCTCCCTTCCTCTCTTCCCCCATCTCTTCCTTTCTCTCTCCATCTCTTTCTTTCCCTCTCTCTCTCCCTCTCTCTCTCTCTCTCTCTCTCTCTCTTTCCATCTCTCTCTCTCCATCTCTCTCTCCATCCCCCTCTCTCTCTCTTTCCTTCTCTTTCTCTCTCTTTGTCTCTCCCTCTCAGACCTCACAATGTTCTACATATTTTGTCATTTTTCAACTTTTGAAGCCAACAGTTCAGTTTAACGTCAACTTTTAGCTTTTTAATGAAATTCATACTTCTTAAAACGATTTCCACTTTTTTACTACTCTCACTACTTCAACTACTACAAACATTCACTGGCCAGTCGTTACCATGACAACAGATACACACCCAGATACTACAGGCAGGAATATGAACTTTAGTCTGCCTTCTCTCTTCTATTCTCTTGTTCTAGTCTGTCTGTCTGTCTTCTCTCGCTCCCCCTCTCTATCTCTCTTTTTCCATCTGCCTCTCTCTACCTCTCTATCCGTCTCTCTCTTTTTCTCTCTCTATCCCTCTCTCTCTCTCCATCCCTCCTTCTCCCTCCCTATCTCTACCTCCCCCTCTCTTCCTTTCTCTCTCTCTATCACTCTCTTTCCCTCTCTCTCTCTGACTCTCTTTCCCTTTGCCTCTCTCTCTCCCTCTCTATCCTCTCTCTCTCTTTCTCTCTTCATCCCTCTCTCTCTTTCCCTCTCTCTCCTCTTACTCTCTCTTTGTCTCTCCCTCTCTCTCCTTCTCTTTCTCTCTCTCTTTGTCTTTCCCTCTCTCTCTCTCTCATCCCCCTCTCCCTCCCCCTCTTTCTCTCTCCCTGTCCCTCTCTCTCTATTTCCTTCTCTCTCCATCCCTCCTTCTCCCTCCCTCTCTCCCTCCCTCCCCCCTCTCTCTATCTCTCTATCTTTCTTTCCCCCTCTCTCTCTCTCCTTTCCTCTCTATCCCTCTCTTTCTCTCTTGTTTGTTCTATGCAATGGATATGGCTGATAATAAGTCTTTTTAGTCAATTTATTGAAACTTCCACTTTTGACAGTATTACAGTTTAGCTTACCGCTTTTCTACAAATGTATTTCAAGAAATTATTTTATTATTATATATTATATTATATTAGTGGTGTTCTTCAACTTTTCAATGAATTTCATATTTATTGAACCAATTTCAGTTTTTTTCAACTATTCTTCAGCTTCAGCTAAAGACCTCACAATGTTCTACATATTTTGTCATTTTTCAACTTTTATAGCCAACAATTCAGTTTAGCGTCAACTTTGAACTTTTAACGATTTCCACTTTTTCAACTATTCTCTATTTCAACTTCTTCTTCTTCTTACAGTTTGAGCTGGGTCCAGTTTAGCTTTAGCAATTCAGCTATTCAGCATTCCCACGCATTTTCTGCAGGAAATGCATTTTCTAGTTCTTTTTATATCTTATTAATCCCTCTTCCGTACGTTTTTTGGCTCTCTGTAACTTCTGCATACTTTCACCTATTTAAACCATTCAACTTTTCAAATGTTCAGCTCTTTCAGCTAATGATGGGACTTCTTCAACTTTTTTTCTACTATTTATACTTTTTTAAATTTTAAGCTTTTTACCACTTTTTTTTAACATTAAAGTCAATGAGAGCAGGCTTCAACTCCTTAAAATCTTCTGCTTCAAAATGTCTCTCCTCCTACATTCTTCCACCTACAGACGTGATTCAAACTTTAAAATATTCACAAAATATTCAGCTATCCGGGGTCTACTTTTCAGGTTTATATATTTTACAGTTTTTGTGAAAAAGCTGTTTAAGTTTAGTGATTATTTCAGGAAATCTTATCGATTAAACAGAGTGTGTATTGCGCTGCTTAGAGTGGTGATGTCATCGCTCAGAGGGTGAAGCTTTAAAAAAATAATCTTTGTCTCTTCTCTAAAACCTGCTCTCACGCCCACAATATCTACTTGTCATACACAGTTCATACATCAAAATGTAGGTATTTTTGTCTAGTTTCAGGAAAGGGTTAGGGTTTATTGATACATCTTATACCTTTGGCTCAGCAAGCTTCCAAATGACCAGAGTTTGAAATCTTTCTGCATTGGCTCCCATATTAAAAATTCATATTTTCCAGCGAAAGAGCAGGCGAACCACTTTTTTAGATCGCTGATATGCCCACATTTTTAAGTTTATCAACATAAATTTTATACCGATACGTTCACAAAGGCCTTGTGGTGCTCAGGATAACATCATTTGAGTGATATCTGTTATAGATTTGGCAGCCTGAGGCTCTGTTTGAGAGCTCATTCTCAGGGACTCTGAATAGCTGAAGCACAGCACAGCTGACAGATTCAGCAGGTGACAGGCTCGTTAACTTGATTACAGACATCAAAGCATGTTTGTAAACATGGCCATTCGTTACCATGACAACACTTTCACAGACACACCCAGATACTACAGGCAGTAATATGAACAGTAGTCTAGATCTGTTGCCTTCCACTTCTTTCTGTCTCCTAATTTGTCTGTCTCCCTCCCTCCCTCCTTTTCTCTCTCCGTCCCTCCTCTGTTTTTTTGTTTTTATCTCCCTCCTCCTCCCTCATTCTCCGTCTCTCGCTGTCTCCTACCCTACTTCTGTCTTCCTCCCTCTGTCTCCCTTCCTCCCTCTGTCTTCTTTCCTCCCTCTGTCTGTATCCCTCCCTCACTCCTTCTTTTTCTTTTCTGTCTCCCTCACTCCCTCTCTATCTCCTTCCCTCCCTCTCTGTCTCTCTCGGTCTCTCCCTCTATCCATCTCTCTCTTCCCCCTCTCTCTCTCTCTGTCTCTTTTTTTTTACCTCTGCCTCTCTCTTTCTCTCTCCCCTCTCTCTCTCTCTTTTTCTCTCTCTCTCCTTCTCTCTTCATCCCTCCTCCTTCCCTCTCTTCCCCACTCTCTTCCTTTCTCTCTCCATCTCTTTCTTTCCCTCTCTCTCTCTCTCTCTTTCTCTCTCTCTCCATCTCTCTCTCTCTCTCTCTCTCTCTCCCTCTCTCTCTTTCCTCCTCTTTCTCTCTCTTTGTCTCTCCCTCTCAGACCTCACAATGTTCTACATATTTTGTCATTTTTCAACTTTTGAAGCCAACAGTTCAGTTTAGCGTCAACTTTTAGCTTTTTAATGAAATTCATACTTCTTAAAACGATTTCCACTTTTTCTACTACTCTCACTACTTCAACTACTACAAACATTCACTGGCCAGTCGTTACCATGACAACAGATACACACCCAGATACTACAGGCAGGAATATGAACTTTAGTCTGCCTTCTCTCTTCTATTCTCTTGTTCTGGTCTTTCTGTCTGTCTTCTCCCGCTCCCCCTCTCTATCTCTCTTTTTCCATCTGCCTCTCTCTACCTCTCTATGTATCTCTCTCTCTTTTCTCTCTCCCTCTCTCTCTCTCTCTCTCTCTCTCTCCCCCTCTCTCTCTCCCTGTCCCTCTCTCTCTCTATTTCCTTCTCCCTCCATCCCTCCTTCTCCCTCCCTCTCTCCCTCCCTCCCCCCCCCCTCTCTCTCTATTTCTTTCTCTTTCTCTCTCCCTGTCTCTCTCTCTTTTTCTCTCTCTCCTCTCTTCATCCCTCTTTCTCCCTTCCTCTCTTCCCCCATCTCTTCCTTTCTCTCTCCATCTCTTTCTTTCCCTCTCTCTCTCCCTCTCTTTCTCTCTCTCTCTCTTTCCATCTCTCTCTCTCTCTCTCTCTCTATCCCCCCTCTCTCTCTTTCCTTCTCTTTCTCTCTCTTTGTCTCTCCCTCTCAGACCTCACAATGTTCTACATATTTTGTCATTTTTCAACTTTTGAAGCCAACAGTTCAGTTTAGCGTCAACTTTTAGCTTTTTAATGAAATTCATACTTCTTAAAACAATTTCCACTTTTTATACTACTCTCACTACTTTGACTACTACAAACATTCACTGGCCAGTCGTTACCATGACAACAGATACACACCCAGATACTACAGGCAAGAATATGAACTTTAGTCTGCCTTCTCTCTTCTATTCTCTTGTTATGGTCTGTCTGTCTGTCTTCTCTCGCTCCCCCTCTCTATCTCTCTTTTTCCATCTGCCTCTCTCTACCTCTCTATCCGTCTCTCTCTCTTTCTCTCTCTATCTCTCTCTCTCTCTCTCTCCATCCCTCCTTCTCCCTCCCTGTCTCTACCTCCCCCTCTCTTTCCCTCTCTCTCTCTGACTCTTTCTTTCCCTTTGCCTCTCTCTCTCCCTCTCTATCCTCTCTCTCTCTTTCTCTCTCTATCCCTCTCTCTCTTTCCCTCTCTCTCCTCTTTCTCTCTCTTTGTCTCTCCCTCTCTCTCCTTCTCTTTCTCTCTCTCTCCCTCTTTCTCTTTCCCTCTCTCTCTCTCTCTCCCCCTCTCTCTCCCCCTCTCTCTCTCTCCCTGTCCCTCTCTCTCTCTCTCTCTCTCTCTATCTTTCTTTCCCCTCTCTCTCTCTCCTTTCCTCTCTATCCCTCTCTTTCTCTCTTGTTTGTTCTATGCAATGGATATGGCTGATAATAAGTCTTTTTAGTCAATTTATTGAAACTTCCACTTTTGACAGTATTACAGTTTAGCTTACCGCTTTTCTACAAATGTATTTCAAGAAATGATTTTTTATTATATATTATATTATATTTTATTAGTGGTGTTCTTCAACTTTTCAATGAAATTCATATTTATTGAACCAATTTCCACTTTTTCAACTATTCTTCAGCTTCAGCTAAAGACCTCACAATGTTCTACATATTTTGTCATTTTTCAACTTTTATAGCCAACAATTCAGTTTAGCGTCAACTTTGAACTTTTTAACGACTTTTTCAACTATTCTCACTACTTCAACTTCTTCTTACGGATTTGAGCTATTCATCCAGTTTAGCTTTAGCAATTCAGCTATTCAGCACTCCCACGC
>NC_041351.1:30106989-30199489 GCF_004354835.1 Perca flavescens
TAGGAGTCAACTAACTAGACTAACTATGATCAACAGGCTATATCATTTGCGTTCCACTTCTGTCTGTCGGTCTGTCTGTCTCCTTATCTTATATCGATAGCATGTACTGTTGTGGATTTATTAAGGCTTGTTTGAAGGGTTCTCCCACACTGTCTCTTACTCACAAGTACTGAAGGAACATTGGTTGTCTGTTCTGAAGATAGCGCAGTGGTTATGGCACATGGCTAGGGTGTGGGGGGCCCAGGTTCAAATTCCACTGTGGCACATCAATCAGTATGTCACTGGCAAAGGTGTTATTTGACTTTTTCAACTACTCTCACTACTTCAACTTATACTCTCACTACTTCAACTTATTTTCACGGTTTTAAGCTATTCATCCAGTTTAGCTTTAGCAATTCAGCTATTCATGTTTTATTTTGCAAACTCACACACATGCACACACGCACACACACACACACACACACACACACACACACACACACACACACACACACACACACACACAAAAACACACACACACACACACACACACACAGACACACAAGCAGACACACAAACACACACACAGACACACATGCAAACACACACACACAACACACACACACACACACACACACAAACACACACACACATACACACACACACACAGACACACAAGCAGACACATAAACACACACAGAAAGACACACACAGACACACATGCAAACACACACACAAACACACACACTACTCAAAAACACACACACACTCCCCCACACACACACACACAAACACACTCCCCACACACACACACACACACACACACACACACATATACACACACATAGACACACAAGCAGACACATAAACACCCACACACACACACACACACACACACACACACACACGCCGGCTCGTCGTACACACCAGCGGAGAACCATCAGATACTTGTATGCTCCGGAGAAAGCTCTGCGTGGAGCCTCCGCAGGACAAAGGTGTTATTTGACTTTTTCAACTACTCTCACTACTTCAACTTATACTCTCACTACTTCAACTTACTTTTACGGTTTTAAGCTATTCATCCAGTTTAGCTTTAGCAATTCAGCTATTCATGTTTTATTTTGCAAACTCACACACATGCACACACGCAAGCACACACGCAAACACATATACACACACAGACATCAAAGGGAGGCTTTATAAGTACTCAAGGAATATTGCTTACCTGTCCTGACTATAGCACAGTGGTCATGGTGCGTGGCTGTGGTGTGGACGGACTGGGTTCAAATCCCACTGTGGCACATTAACCAATGTGTCCTTGGCCAGGATGGCAATTGACTTCTTCAACTTATTCTTATGGATTTAAGCTGTTCATCCAGTTCAGCTTTAGCCCATCATGTTTTATTTTGCAAACACAATCACACACACACACACACACACACACACACAAAGAAACACACATAGAGACACACTCACACACACACACACACACACACAGACAGACACACAGACCCACACTCAAAGACAGACAAAGTCACACACACATACACACACACACACACACACACACACACACACACACACACACACAGACACAGACTCACACACACACACACACACACACACACACACACACACACACACACACACACACACACACACACATACACACAGACACACAGACACAGACAGAAATTCATATTTATTGAACCAATTTCCACTTTTTCAACTATTCTTCAGCTTCAGTTACAGACCTCACAATGTTCTACATATTTTGTCATTTTTCAACTTTTATAGCCAGCAATTCAGTTTAGCGTCAACTTTAAACTTTTTAACGATTTCCACTTTTTCAACTATTTTCACTACTTCAACTTCTTCTTACGGATTTGAGCTATTCAACCAGTTTAGCTTTAGCAATTCAGCTATTCAGCATTCCCACACATTTTATGCAGGAAATGCATTTTCTAGTTGGGATCTTACAATACAGCTGCTGATCTGCAAACAAATGCTGCAACAGCCAGCGGTGATCAGCAAAGAGAGCAGGTAAGGCACATAAAGAAAGGATGACACTGGGGGGAATAATAGTGGCATATTTTCTCTCTAACATATATTAAAATATTTAAAAATAACTACAGTATAAGAACTTATACTGTAGTTATTTTTTTTTTACCAACTGGGTACCTATACTGTAGTTATGTTTACCTAATACTAATAGTAATACTCTATTATTACATGGTGTATAACCTACTGAGGAATGATCTGGACGTTTGGGAGGAAATTAGAAATATATGATACTGTAGTTATTTTTTTTACCTGCTGGGTACCTATACTAAAGTTATTTTTCCCTACTGGGTACCTATTCTTTCTTCTTTTGTTTCAGGGTAGATGGAGGCGGTGGAGTCGGGCTCAGACATACACGCCGAGGACCGCTTCAGAAAGTGGCTGCATGTTTCCATGACAATGCACAGAACATCAACACCGGTCAACACGTCAAGGTTATAGACTAGAGCCTCCCAGACAGGTGAACTGAGACTCTGTTTCCTGCTTGTCGGTTAATGGTTAATGATTGGTTAACAGTTAATTTCATTGTGCTTTCTTAAGGCTGGCTTCCAAAAATCACCACATACTTAGCCTGAAGTAAACGCTAGCTATTAGTAAACAGAAGTGACATGGTGGCTGGCGTTCCGGTGTACGCCAGTGTTTGTGTTTATGTGTCGGCCCGCCCCCGCAAAGCTCCAACGTGCAGACAACAGAGAAACAGAAGAAAGTAGTTGCAGCTTCATCAAAATGAAGACTGAAAAACAGAACTATTTTGGTTCAAACATTTACTAGTTGTATTTCATCGATGATCAGTTGGTTAGGATGGTTAGATGCACGGTTCCAGTATTTTAAGTAAAATCCTAGGGCTTCCAAACCAGCTTCATTGGTATATTAGTATAAAGGCTTGTGATGTCGAAAGTAAGCAGAAGGACATCATCTGGCAAATCATTAAGACATGAAATTTTGTCCATAAAATCAGTTGAATCCTTGATGTAGGCTGGCAGGGTCTGAACAAAAGGCTTAATGTGAAGTTCACAAACTTTGATAATGGAGACCATAGAGAATCTGTCTGGGCCACAATGGGACGGCATGGGGGGTTAGTGACTGATTTATGTACTTTTGGCAGAGTGTACATTATAGGGCGTATAGGATGTTTGCAAAATAAGAAATTAAATTCAGATTAAGTGATCCAGCCTCTCTGCTTAGCATCTTCCAGATAATAGTTTATTTCCTGTTGAAAAGGAATAATGGGGTCATGATCTAACCTTTTATAAAATCTGGCATTTGACACACAAGCAACCATTTGAAAAAAATGCTGTAACTTGTAATTTAAAAGTTTTCTTAAAATACTCCACTTTAAGGGATCAATCTGTCAATCCTTTCCGTGTCCGGGTGAGGTTTCCCATGTTGAGTCAAATTAAGCCTAGACTAACCAGGAGGTGGCGCTACTCATAAGAAGTGACGGTACTCATGTGGACAAAAGATGAAAGAGCCTGTACTCAGTACTGGTGAGTTCCGGCCCATTTCCGGCACTGTGTGTGAGAATGTGTGCATGTAGGTGTTTTTGTGTGTGTAGCTGACTGTGTGTGGTGAATTTGGCCTTCTGCTGGACTCTTCTGCAAATATGAACTACTGTATGAGAGCTACGTTAAGAAAAAAAGAATCAATCTCTCATTTGCTCACTAGTAGACTGTGTATGTGCATGTGTGGAAACCTACTTACTAGTGGGCTATCTATTGATAGTATAGATAAAATAGAATCATGCCGGCGTTACTGTGCAGTAGTGCAACCTCTGATCCAAAAAATCTGATCAACTCAATTTCTCCAATTTTAGACCAATTTCCAAACTTCCATTTCTTTCAAAAACAATTTGAGAATGTTGTACTCACACAATTACAATCTTTTCTATAAACACACATGATACTCTTGAGGTGTTCCAGTCTGGTTTTAAAGTCTGTCACAGCACTAAATCTGCACTTTTAAAAGTTTTTAATGAACTCTTCTTAGCTACTGTCTCTAGGAATTCCACCTTCCTTACGCTTTTAGATCTCACAGCTGCATTCGACACAGTAGACCATAGAATCTTCATCTCTCACTTGGAGCATTGTGTTATCATTAAAGGTTCTGCTCTGGAGTGATTGAGGTTTTACTTGAGTCCAAGTCCTGAATGCTGCAGCTCGTCTTTTACAAGGGCCATGCAAGCAAGAGCACAGTTCCCCCTTACTGGGCTCCCTGTGTGTTTTAGGATTGACTTTAAGATTGTATTGTTTGCCAACAAATCTTTAAATGGGCATGGTCCAACCTATCTCAAACTATCTCTTTGACCTTCAACAACCACACGTCCATCAATGTTCAGGTCTGCTGACCAGTTGTTCCTAGTTGTTGTAGTTGTCCCAAGATCAAGGATGGAGAAGCACAGGGGAGCTCATGCCTTTGCAGCTGTCGGAATGAGTGGAATATTTGGGGTCCAGACTCAAATGTCATATACATGCACAACAACAGATGGCACCAAATAGCCATCCACCTTGCAGCAAGGATGATGTTCAATGGGAGGAGCCAGTGGAACCGGGAACACAAAAATCTGCACTAATTACCACAAACCTGCATCTGCAGCAATCACTGACTGTCAAATGACTGACTGTCAAACAGAACAATGCCTCCCAACACTGCTATTTTTGCGACCATCACATCACAAAAATCAGCAAATTACCAGAGACCTGCGTCAACAGCAGCGAAGTTAAACAGCTGTACCTACCTACCCATCAGAGAACAATAAATCCACTCAAAGAATATTTCTTTTCATTTAAATATCCAGAAGAGCTCAGCAAAATTATCAAATCATATTTTAGTGCTTTTCATAAGTTGATATAGGTGTTTAGATTGTGTTAAATGGGCATATGATATTGTCTGATATCGATCACAGGCCCCTAAGTTGTATCGAATCGTATCATGGCAGACTTTGTGATATCAGCAAATATCGTATTGTTGTCCGAACAATCTAGAATATTATATATTATATTGTGTTTTTTGGATTTTCAAATGTCAGCAGATACCACAAACAGGACCTTGCTGACTATTGGCTGAGTGAGTTTAGCCTTCAGGAGGGGTAAAAGAGAAAATAAGAGTTTACCTTCATAGTGTAATGTGCAAAATAATCATTTTTCGTTTTGATTACATTGTTTTTGTGATTGTTAGGAGAAGTAATCAATCAGTAATAAAAATTCAAATAATTGCACAGCCCTAAACTAGGCTTCAGCGTAGTTTCATCAGAAGTTGGCACCATAGGCTACGCATGGCTGTAATCTGCCAGTAAACAGAGTAGAAGAAGTAGAGGTTGCTGACCGGAAACAAAACAAGTCGCATTTGCCATCTAACCCATCTACGAGGGAAAAAGGGAGCGAGGTCTTCAGGAAAACACACCACTTCCTATGCTCCACAGAAGTTTAACCAGGGGACACATAGCAGACACTGGCTACTCAAAACAGCAAATATGCAAAGTTTCATGAACTGACCAAACTAGAAAAAAAGTGTAACACCAATCATTAATGGAGTAGTGAAACTCAAAATGCCACAGACCGACTGTACTTGAATGGAGAGAAAATAGTTGAATGCAATCCTACTTGTCATGCTTGAAAAGAAAATAATTTACAGTAGGATGGTCCTTTCACCTTGCATTCTCATTCTTTACCTGGTTGTTCCCTCAGACACACTTTTTCTGTCTCTATCACATACAGATGAGAGACAAGATGATTTTCAAGGTGGCAGAGGGAGAAAGAGAAAGCGAGACCCTCTGTCTAACGCTTTCATATCAGAGAAAAAAATGAAGCGATCGATTTTCTGTTTCTCTCTCCGCTGGGAATATTAAAACAGACAGTGAGGTTTCACATGTACCCCCCCCCCCCCCCCACATACACACACACATTCCACACTCCTCCTCTTCCTACCCAATTTTCTCCTGTCTGCAGACTCTCTGTATCACCCTCTTTTGCCCCCTTGTTTAAAACATTGCATTTCTTCCCGCTTCTCCATAACTTAGCATCCGTTTTGTCCATACCATGGCCTTCGATTATTTGACGCCCCCCTACTGTATTTACCTACATGGCAAACATAACATCTTCCATCTCCCCTGTCGTCCTCTGGGTCCAACAGCTTACTGTTTCCCCTAATACTTCAAACAGCCATACTTCAGCACTCCTCTCGCCCCAGGGCTCACTGCTCCATACCGCTATTCAGGGCCCATTCAGACCAAAAAAAGCAATCTGCCGATTTGTCGCAGGGTTGTGTGTGTGTGGAAGTGTCACTGAGACTCCATCACAAGTAACGTTAGGCAAAGAACTGCAAAGACCTTTAGCTTTTGCGCATAGGTGTGTGACATAATGAATGTCCATGTACCAAGCTAGCTCCCTCTTGTGGGGAGGTGGTTTTCCTACCACTGTCCCTGTTTCTACTCCCATATACATAAGCATCCCAGTCAGAATCACTAACGAGCGCTCATGGCAAATTTGTAATGGTCGTGATTGCCCTGGTGTGCAAGTGATTAAACCAATTGTATGCACCCCACAGTTGCCTGCCCTGATGACTACATGGTGGCGTCCTGAATCAAAATGTGTTTGATAAATGCAAGCTCTGTAGCGAACAAGGCCAAGGCTCACATTCTAAATTATTTGTTTACCATGGAAAATTTGGCTCTCTTATTCCTGACTGAAATCTGCCAAAGAAATATGGGTTTAATCCATTTAAAAGAATGACAGTGTTAATAAAATCATACAACAATATGAAATGTGCAATGCATTGTGCTCCTTGTACTCTGCATCTGTCAGGCCTGGAATAAACGGTTCTCTTGTCAATTGGTGAGAACAGAACCTCTTTCTACTTCTGAAATACAACTTAGAAAAGTTAGTCGGCTAGAGCAGTTTTATTGAGTGTTAATCTATTGACCTCCTGTTAGGTCTTAAAAGAACATTGTGATCCTGCATCATACTCAGATATCAGAATATGGCTGATCAGTTTTCAGAGCACTTTCACTATGATATAAATATTAATGTCAACGATGTAGAGCTTATAATGCAGTCTTCCAATGATCATTGCTCCACGTTGCTTCATTATTTTCATTCCATTATTAAAATTGTGTGGTCAATGAGCAGCTTGCAATGCATTTATATATACATGTAAATCAAGGACACTGTTTGTGTTTGTGTGTCCGTTGTCTTTCAAATATCTCAAGAACCTCATTTGATATCTTCTTCACACTTGGCTTCCTGGGTACCCAATGAACATGGCATTTGGAATTTGGAACAGTTTGAATAGCGTTGGATATTGGATATTAATAAACTGTGAATAAAACTAAACAACAGCACAATAAAGATTGAGGCGACAAAAAAAAAAGCTGGCATATTACTATAAATTGTATTAAGTTGCTATGAGCTTTAAATGAACTACGTCTAAGCAGAATTCACAAGATAGCGTCATCTCGGATCCACAACGCACAAAGCATCTCTTCGTTAACGATACGCGCTAGGTCTATTTTCATGGGAGCCGCGTTACGTTTGACAGGCCGGGTGGGAAGTGAAACAGCGAGAGCATCCAGTCAATTTACCAAGAGTTGAGATTAGGTTATGTAAACTGCTCTATCTCGTCACTGGCTCCCTGTTGCACACAGACTGCAGTATAAAATTCTCACTCCTGCCTATTTCTCTGAGCTTCTTTACCCATATTCATCAGTGGCTCTCTTAGGTCAAATATGTTAAACTTGTTAAACTTTCCCACATACTCAGCTTAAAAGGTGCTGTCAAGTCTCTTCTAATTTTTGTGCAGATTCCCCACTTGAAAGGGATTTGATACATATCATATTTTTCAACCATTTTTTAAAAATGTATAGTACTCTTTACCCATATGTAAAAGTAGTAAAACATTTTATCATAACTATTAACATATTTTAAAGTGCAATTATTTAAACCAACACCATACATAACTATATAAATTAGCTCATATTAGCCCTTTATCTCACCATGTTTTCTACAAAACCCCGAAGCAGTACGCACTTTTAACAGTTACCAAACACCACCTCCACCCACTGTTTAGTTAACAAACATTTACAATAGTTGAAACACATTTACAATCAATACGGTAAGCAGACAAGTCTCCCAGGCATTAAAGGGTTAAATGACACTAGAGTCTCTGTATCGCTGCCGACCGTGTGGCTACAGCTAAGCTAACGTCTCTAACAGCAGAAGCGGATTTCAGCAGTCTCAGTTAATTTAGAGCTCAGCCTCTTTCCGGCTGCCATTTGGGTGTTGTAGATCATCAGGTCTGCATGCTTTAGCTGGCGATCATGGCAGCTTTTTGAACAGTCTCTCTTTTCAACTCTCGCCATTTGCCAAACTTTGAGGATCGAATTTGGTCCTCTTGACACATTGCTGTCTTGACTCACCATCTGTTCTTCCACTAGAAGTAAGACAACCAGCCGCCTAATATCCCTGTGAACAATGGTTGCTTGGATTCTCTCCTTATCCTGATTGGAATGCTTTGTCTTTCCTTTCAATCCTGTTGTAAAAGGGATGGAGTAACTTGGAAAGATCTGCACATTGACGTCTCTCACAATGCCTTTGCAGTCTGTATTAGTTCTGACGACTCTCCAGACTTTTGAGAGTCTTACTGTACGTACACACCGCCGCCGACTTGGGCGTCTAAAGATACCGGAAGTCATTAATTTTCAATGGAAGCTGGCTTCTCTCAGCTGCAAGGAGCGTCAATCAGAAAGTTGAACTTTGGTCAACTTTATGGTAATGAGCTATGACGCGGTTCAGCGGCAAGCAGCGGCAAACGGCAGCAACCAATCGGAATATAGACTCTTCTTCTCGCTGGCTGATTCTGGAGAAACATACGATGTAAACTTTTGTTCCTACCAAGACATTAGTTCCATGAAAATGGAGGGAAATCTCCTAATCGCCGTTGCTGGGTTCCCCTATCATTTATGATGTAACGTTGTTTTGCGATAGGGACCAGTTAACGTGCCGTCACATGGTCTCTAAACAGTCCGCTCACAGTGAAGTCCTGCACGGGTCAACAGCTGGCGGCTGCTCGCTCTGCCTGCATTCTGCTGCGGTTCAGCGGCTAACTGCTAACAGACACCGCTGTGACCAACAAACAATACAAATGATGTCCTTATATATGTAATTTATAAAAGATTTCTAGTGTCAGTGTATTGGCCGTGCAGTGGCTGCTTGTGCTTTTTCTTCAATCGTGTGTTGCACATGATCGAAGAACGCTCCCACGTCAGAGCGGCCAAAGCGTCAAACAGCTTCCTCGGACTTTTTGACAAGCGTCCTCGACAGGGCGTCCAGAGCTTCTTTGCAGCTCAAGTCGGCGGCGGTGTGTACGTACAGTAAGAGGTCTAATGTTGTGAACTTGAAAGGAGCAGCAGGTTCAGTTCTTTTAGGTGGAAGATCAGTCATTACTTGTTGACATTTCTTTGCTTTTTTTTTCCTGGAGATTATGCAGTGATCAACGACTTTTTGAGCAATCCTTCCTTTTATGATTCAAGCAAGGTTCCAGCCACTCTGTCATGACTCTCACCGTGGATTTCCACCAGATGCGTAACGTCTCCTGAACGTCGACGGAGTCATCAGGTTTCCATTAAAGTTAGTGGGTGTGTTTCCACAGACTCCGTCCCAGTTCCGTCAGTCTGCAGCTCTCCGGAGCAGATACGCAGAGCTTCTATTTTTGACAGACGCCGGAGAGCTCCGCAGCAATTCAGCACATGGCAGATAGTGCGAGACAGGAAGTCGAGCACAGAATCAAAATAGAACATCCTGTTAATTTTCAAAATAAAATACACCGTGCTCACGGCGGATCATATTTCCCTGCACTACACCTTGAAAACACAGCACAGAGTTGTTTCCCCTCTACTTCTCTGGATGGAAACTAACTGTTGTTGGTAAGTCATGGCCGCAGCCGTGCCGCAACAAATACGGACCTGGTGGGTATTGACGGACGGCGGAGCACGCAGCAGACACGCAGCCGAGCCGGTCCGGAGTCACTGTGAGCCTCCCGAGCTAGCAGCATGGACACCCACGCATCAACAAGCAGGATTGGAACAGCAACTTTATCCTCTTCAAAGCTTTGCACTCTGCCACCACAAACCATCAGCCCAGAGTCTTGATCTCTATAGGCTACTAGTCGGTCTGTCGTGGTGCCTGGGAAGGTTGTGCTCATTTGCGCAGCACAAAGAATGTCTCTTAGGGCGTCTTCTCGTTCTCTTACTGTGATGACTCTGGTTAATGAGATCGCCTCCCACTTTGAACTGTTTAGGGACTTGTTCTTTCCGAGAAACCTCTTTGCTGTTCTCCAAATCCATGCTACTGTCTTCACCAGTCGAGTTAGAATGCTGAACCACTTGACATCAACAAGATTCTGAATAAATTCCCTGCAGGTGGTCTCCTTGGATTTGTTGGTTCTGCTTCTTGTTTCTCCATTTTGTGTCTTAACAGTGCTGCAACAAAAGCTTTCTTTTGCAACTTGTTAATGTTCTCTCTGACAGTGGCAGCCAGTTCTTTAGCAGATAGTATTGGCCATTCACTCAGAAATACAGACAGAGTTTTGTGGAGCTGATAGTCTTTATTAGCTTTGTAGCAACTCATTTGGCAATGGCTTGAATGTAACGGACGTTCATTAAAGGTGCCGTAGGTAGGATTGCAAAGATCCAGGACATAGGCAAAAAATTTGAACATCAACAACTTCTCAGTCCCTCCCCTCTTTCCACTAAAGCCCAAAACGGTCTCCTAAGGCCCTCCCCCCACAAGGGAGAATGAATGTGTGTGCCTGAGCAGTGATTGACACGCAGTTAGACACCCCCCCCGGCCCTGATTGGTGCATCTGAACAGGGAGCGGTGGCCTTTTGCAAATCACACTCCAGGCTGTAGGTGGAGCCAGAGGAGCCAGATTTTTTTTAATTACCTGCTTCATGTAGTTCTACTGGAACATAGGGTCAGTTTCAGCAAATATGACAGAAAGTTAGTTTTATAAGACTTACCTACTGCACCTTTAAGACCTGTGGGGATCAAGCTTTTGAGTCCATAGCACCTAAATTATGGAATGCTCTACTTCCACACTTACGGTCTGCTGTTTCTGGGGATTCTTTTAAAAGGCAGATGAAGACATACCTGTTGAGACAGGCATTGTGTTAACCTGTATGCACCAGGTCTGCACTTTATGTATTATTGTATAGTTTTAATTGAGTATTGTGTTGTCATTATGTATTGTCTTCTTAGTTTGCACTTTTCACATGGCACACATGTTCACTTCATCTTTTATGAATTCTTTCTTGTATGTTGTCTGATGCCCCAGTACTGTGTGACTTATGTCTGTGAAAAGCACTATATTACAACATTGGTATTTTACTTACTTACTAACTTACTATACACCATCCTTCCAGAACGTCTCTGTTCAAATGGACAGCAGGCCTTCTTCTCCTGGGTTGAAGTTAAAGGGCAGGCTTTGATACAGGGATGGAGGATAAAGAGGTATAGAGATTAGAATTTAAAAGAAGGGAGGCAAAAAAGGGGGGAATGAAGGAGGCTTCCGACTCGTTTGTAGCCCCAGGCAGTGGTCTGTTAAGTGTGGCGCTCCAAAGCACCGTTTCAGCTTCCCCTCCCAGCTATTGGCTTCACATCCATCCAAGCAGTTTTAAGGCTCTAGGCTTTAGAATTGTAAAGTGCACATTGTGGAACACATCTGCATTTATTTGCTACCTTCTTCAGCTGTGAGAGCTTGCAGAGAGATGTGATGTAGATTTCACATGTATTAACATGTATTCAGACTGGAAGGGTAAAGCTGATGATATTTTATTTCTTTTTCTTATTTTACTTATCAACAAATACCAGGTAGAGACACAAACCAACAATGAATTGGTTACACTGTAATCACCAAAATCATATACAGTATGTCTATTTGGTTGTTACACTGTTTGAATTGGATTAGGTCAGTTTTTGCATTTAGTTGAACAGCACAGAGACATAATCCTAATCCCATCCTTGGCACTGTGGGCAGTTCCTGCTCTTCCTTTCATCTCCATCACCTTCTTTCTTTGTTTTTTTTACTCTCAGTCTCCTCATCAATTCAATTCAATTTTATGTATAATATCAAATCATAACAGGAGTTATCTCAAGACACTTTACAGATAGAGTAGGTCTAGACCACACTATAATATACAAAGACCCAACAATTCCAGTAATTCCCCCAAGAGCAAGCATTTAGTGCAACAGTGGCGAGGAAAAACTTCCTTTTAGGAAGAAACCTCGGTGGTGAGAAAAACTTCCTTTAAGGGAGAGACCTCGGACAGACCCAGGCTCTTGGTAGACGGTGTCTGACTGTGGCGGTTGGGGGTGTGATGAACAGTGGCAATAATAGTCACAATAAAGATAACGGAACAGTGACTAGAAATAGTAGTTGTAGTAGTTTATGGCATAGCAGGGCACTGCAGGGCGTTACAGGACATAGCAGGGCCCAGCAGAGCATAGCAGGGCATAGCAGGATGTAGCAGGGCACTGCAGAGCGTAGCAGGGTGTAACATGGCATAGCAGGGCGCGCAGCAGGACCACAGCGACAGCTGCAACCATGATTTAGGTGCCACCCTAATCCAAGGAAACATCCATCCATCTTTGTCCGCTTATCCGGTATCGGGTCGCGGGGGTAGCAGCTCCAGCAGGGCACCCCAAACTTCCCTTTCCCGAGCCACATTAACCAGCTCCGACTGGGGGATCCCGAGGCGTTCCCAGGCCAGGTTGGAGATATAATCCCTCCACCTAGTCCTGGGTCTTCCCAGAGGCCTCCTCCCAGCTGGACGTGCCTGGAACGATTTTGGCCGCTTGCACCCTGGATCTCGTTCTTTCGGTCATGACCCAGCCTTCATGACCATAGGTGAGGGTAGGAACGAAAACTGACCGGTAGATTGAGAGCTTTGCCTTCTGGCTCAGCTCTCTTTTCGTCACAACGGTGCGATAAATTGATTGTAATACCGCACCCGCTGCGCCGATTCTCCGACCAATCTCCCGCTCCATTGTCCCCTCACTCGCGAACAAGACACCAAGGTACTTAAACTCCTTCACTTGGGGTAAGGACTCATTCCCTACCTGGAGAAGGCACTCCATCGGTTTCCTGCTGAGAACTATGGCCTCCGATTTAGAGGTGCTGATCCTCATCCCAACCACTTCACACTCGGCTGCAAACCGATCCAGTGAGTGCTGAAGGTCACAGGCCGATGATGCCATCAGGACCACATCATCTGCAAAAAGCAGCGATGAGATCCCCAGCCCACCGAACTGCAACCCCTCTCCACCCCGACTACGCCTCGATGTCCTGTCCATAAATACTACAAACAGGATTGGTGACAAAGCGCAGCCCTGGCGGAGGCCAACCCTCACCTGAAACGAGTCCGACTTACTGCCGAGAACCCGGACACAGCTCTCGCTTTGGTTGTACAGAGATTGGATGGCCCTGAGAGGGGACCCCCTCACCCCATACTCCCGCAGCACCTCCCACAGTATCTCCCGGGGGACCCGGTCATACGCCTTCTCCAGATCCACAAAACACATGTAGACTGGTTGGGCATACTCCCAGGCTCCCTCCAGGATCCTTGCGAGAGTAAAGATCTGGTCCGTTGTTCCACGACCAGGACGGAATCCGCATTGTTCCTCCTCAACCCGAGGTTCGACTATCGACCGAACCCTCCTTTCCAGCACCTTGGAGTAGACTTTACCGGGGAGGTTAAGAAGTGTGATATCCCTGTAATTGGCACACACCCTCTGGTCCCCCTTTTTGAAAAGGGGAACCACCACCCCGGTCTGCCACTCCTTATGTACCGTCCCAGACTTCCACGCAATGTTGAAGAGGCGTGTCAACCAAGACAACCCCTCCACACCCAGAGCCTTAAGCATTTCTGGACGGATCTCATCAATCCCTGGGGCTTTGCCACTGTGGAGTTGTTTAACTACCTCAGCAACTTCCACCAGGGAAATTGACGACAATCCCCCATCATCCTCCAGCTCTGCCTCTACCATAGAGGGCGTATTAGTCGGATTTAGGAGTTTCTCAAAGCGCTCCTTCCACCGCCCTATTACCTCCTCAGTTGAGGTCAACAGCGTCCCATCCTTACTGTACACAGCTTGGATGGTTCCCCGCTTCACCCTCCTGAGGTGGCGAACGGTTTTCCAGAAGCACCTTGGTGCCGACTGAAAGTCCTTCTCCATGTCTTCTCCGAACTTCTCCCACACCCGCTGCTTTGCCTCTTTCACGGCAGAGGCTGCAGCCCTTCGGGCCCCTCGGTACCTTGCAACTGCCTCCGGAGTCCTCTGGGATAACATATCCCGAAAAGACTCCTTCTTCAGTCGGACAGCTTCCCTGACCACCGTTGTCCACCACGGTGTTCGTGGGTTACCGCCCCTTGAGGCACCTAAGACCCTAAGACCTCAGCTGCTTCAGCAATGGAAACTTTGAACATTGTCCACTTGGGTTCAATGCCCCCAGCTTCCACAGGGATGCACAAAAAGCTCCGCCGGAGGTGTGAGTTGAAAGTCTGTCGGACAGGGGCCTCCTCCAGACGTTCCCAATTTACCTGCACTACCCGTTTGGGCTTACCAGGTCTGTCCAGAGTCTTCCCCCACCCCCTGACCCAACTCACCACCAGATGGTGATCAGTTGACAGCTTCGCCCCTCTCTTCACCCAAGTGTCCAAAACACACGGCCTCAGATCAGATGAAACGATTATAAAATCGATCATTGACCTTTGGCCTAGGGTGCTCTGGTACCAAGTACACTTATGAGCATCCCTATGTTCGAACATGGTGTTCGTTATAGACAATCCATGACTATAACAGAAGTCCAACAACAAACAACCACTCTGGTTTAGATCAGGGAGGCCGTTCCTCCCAATCACACCTCTCCATGTGTCTCCATCATTGCCCACGTGTGCGTTGAAGTCTCCCAGCAGAACTATGGAGTCCCCCACTGGAGCCCCATACAGGACACCACTCAAGGTCTCCAAGAAGCCCGAATACTCCGAACTCTTGTTTGGCGCATATGCACAAACAACAGTCAGAGTTTTCCCCCCCACAACCCGCAGGCATAGGGAGGCGAGCCTCTCGTTCACCAGGGTAAACTCCAACAAAGCGGCGCTCAGCCGGGGGCTTGTGAGTATCCCCGCTCCCGCCCGGCGCCTCACACCCTGGGCAACTCCGGAGAAGAAAAGAGTCCAACCCCTATCCAGGAGTATGGTTCCAGAACCGAGACTGTGCGTAGAGGTAAGCCCCACCAGATCTAACCGGTAGCGCTCCACCTCCCGCACAAGCTCCGGCTCCTTCCCCCACAGAGAGGTGACATTCCACGTCCCCAGAGCCAGCGTCTGCTGCCCGGGTCTGGTCCGTCGAGGCCCCTGACCTTCACTGCCACCCGTGTAGCAGCGCACCCGACCCCAGCGGTTCCTCCAACAGGTGGTGGGCCCATGCGATGGAGAGGGAGTTGCCACGTTGCTTCTTTGGGCTGTGCCCGACCGGGCTCCGTGGCAAACCCGGCCACCAGGCGCTCGCTGACGAGCCCGCCATCTGGACCTGGCTCCAGACGGGGGCCCCGGGCTTCCTCCGGGCAGGGTAACTTCACCTCTTCCTCGTTGGCTCATAGGGTTTTTGAACCATTCTTTGTCTGGCCCCTCACCTGAGACCACTTTGCCTTGGGAGACCCTACCAGGAGCACACAGCTCCAGACAACACAGCCCTCAGGTTCATAGGGACACACAAACCTCTCCACCACGATAAGGTGATGGTTCCCGGAGAGGAAGGAAACATGCTGGGCGAAAAAAAAAACATAAGGAATAAGCTCCCCAGAGCTAGGTTAGTAACAAGCATTTCTGGGACATGGAAGTACACAGATGGAAAGAGAGAGGAGAGAGGAGCTCAGTGTGTCAAAGGAAGTCCCCCGGCAGTCTAGAACTATAACAGCATAATTAAGAGAGGCAGGTTAAGGAAAGGAGCCTGGTCGGGTTAGAACTCTCCCCCGGCAGATCGGGCTGTACTGGCCTGCCTCCCTCTACTTTGATTATACGGTAGATGAATCTGACGACTATGAAGAGAAGCAGAGAAGAGAAGGGGTGCCACGTTGTGCAGACACACACACACGCTGCCCCGCCGGTCTGGCTGAACGCTGCAACTCCTCACTCCTTAACTATAAGCTTTATCGAAGAGGAGAGTTTTAAGTTTACTCTTAAATGCCCCCCGAACCCAGACTGGGAGCTGGTTCCACAGGAAAGGAGCCTGGTAGCTGAAGGCTCTGGCTCCCATTCTACTTTTAGAGACTCTAGGAACCACAAGTAACTCTGCATTCTGGGAGCGCAGTGCTCTAGTGGGACAATAAGGTACTAAGAGCTGTTCTAGATAGGATGGTGCTTGACCATTTAGGGCTTTGTCGGTCAGGAGAAGGACTTTAAAGTCAATCCTGAATTTTACAGGAAGCCAATGCAGAGTAGCTAAAACAGGAGAAATATGATCTCTTTTCTTAGTTCTCGTCAGAACACGTGCTGCAGCATTCTGGATCAGCTGGAAAGTCTTAAGGAACTTATTTGAGCAACCTGACAGTAGGGAATTACAATAGTCCAGCCTGGAAGTAACAAATGCATGGACTAGTTTTTCAGCATTGTTTTGAGACAGGATATTCCTCATTTTGGCAATGTTACGAAGATGAAAAAAGGCTGTTCTCGATGTTTGTTTTAGATGGGCGTTAAAGGATATATCCTGATCAAAAATAACTCCTAGATTTCTGACAGTAGTGCTGGAGGCCAGGACAACACCATCCAGAGTAGCTATGAATACATAATGAAGTTACAATAAGCACAATAACTTCAGTTTTGTTACAGTTTAACATCAGAAAATTATAGGTCATCCAGGATTTTATCTTTAATACATGCTTGAAGTTTAGCTAACTGACTAGTTTCGTCTGGTTTGATTGATAAGTATAATTGGGTGTCGTCCGCATAGCAGTGATAGTTAATTGAGTGTTTCCTAATGATATTACCAAGAGGAAGCATATATAAAGGAGAATAAAATTGGTCCAAGCACTGAGCCTTGTGGAACGCCATGTTTAACTTCCGCGTACTTAGAGGATTTATCATTAACATTAACAAATTGAGATCGATCAGAGAAATAAGACTTAAACCAGCTTAGTGCAATTCCTTGAATTCAGACTAAGTGTTCCAATCTCTGTAACAGGATTGTATGGTCAATAGTGTCAAAAGCAGCACTAAGATCTAGTAAAACAAGTATGGAGACAAGTCCTTTGTCTGCAGCAGTTAGAACGTCGTTAGTAATTTTCACCAGTGCCGTCTCTGTGCTACAGTATGATTCTTTCTAAATCCTGATTGAAAGTCTTCAAATAAACTGTTGCTATGGAGAAAATCACATAACTGATTAGCAACTACCTTCTCAAGGTTCTTGGAGAGAAAGGGAAGGTTAGATATAGGCCTATAGTTTGCTAAGACCTCAGGATCGAGGGTGTTTTTTTTCAGAAGAGGTTTTATCACAGCTACTTTAAATGACTGCGGTACATGACCTGTTAATAGAGACATATTGATCATATCTAGTAGAGAAGTGTTAACCACGGGTAACGCTTCTTTGAGTAGCCTCGTTGGGTTGGGGTCTAAGAGACAGGTAGATGGCTTAGCTGAAGATACCTTTACCATTAGTTGTTGAAGGTCTATAGGTGTTGTGTTTCCTTTGGAGTTGTGTCAGAAAAGTTATTTATTTTTATGCCTAATTAATTACATCGATCAATCAAAATGTTTACCTTAAACCAGAGCTAGTGACATTTATAGAAGAACGTTTGCGGTTTAGCAGCCCAATAGTGTAGTGCCTCTTTAAGAGGAGTGTGCTGTGAGTAGGCTACAGGTGACCGGTGATTACTTCGTGAAAAGGAAGCACAAGATTCATTCAGTTTGTGATGACTCGGCTCACTGGCCTTGCCACTTGGTAAGCTCTCTCTTAATTACAAATGTTTCTTGTCTGTGTTTATGATGTGCGCTTCATCTGTTGCCATGCTATGTTGTTGTGCTGTATTTACGTTTGTTGCACGTATGCTTCGGTAGGCTAAGCAGGTTGATTAACTGATGTAGATGACGCTACGCTCCAGAGTTGTAAGTTAACGAGGTGGTGGGGTTGTGAGATGAAGCTGCTGTTTAGACTTGTGATATTGCTGCACCATACGTGCCCGTTCGTGTTTACTTTCTTTAGCTGTATGAATGTCTGTAGAAGTATGAATCGCGGACCGGCGTTTGACGTAAGTGACGGTTACTTCCTGGTTTACCGCGGGGCATTTTGGGAGCTGTAGTTTCCAGCTGTTATGCATTTTGCATAGGCTTTTGGTAGGTTTGTTTGACATGTGAAGTGTGTACATAACAATTATGAAATTACGAAATGAGTATTATTGTTATTGTGGGATGATGATGATGATGATGATGATAGTAATAATAATAATAATAATTATATATGTATTAATATATATAATAATATACTTGTATTTGATTAATGTTGATTGATTTGTATGTAATTAATTTATATTTGATTAATTTGTATTTAATTAATGTTATTCCGTTAATGCTGCTTATTGTTATTGAAGCAAAGAACTGGGGAGCTGTCTGTAGTATGCACATGAGAATTGACAATTGCATTTCTTATTATTACAGGTTTATTACCTGGTTTCCCTTTGTGAAAAACAAGAAATTAAACAAACAAATGTGGAATACCGAGTAGTATCCTTTTGTGCACTGGGTTGCCCTTTTCGTGGGGAGAACACAGAACAATAGGATAAAAGCAGTCTAAGTATATCTCAGGTCTAGTCGTTCTTTCTAGCAGTTCTGCGTTGAAAGGTGAACCGTTAGAAGTTGAGGGCAGAAGGTGATGAATTTTATCTCTAATTGTTATAATTTTATCATTAAAGAAGCTCATGAAGTCATCGCTACTCAGAGCTAGAGGAATAGATGGCTCAGTAGAGCTGTGACTATCTGTCAGCCTGGCTACAGTGCTGAAAAGAAGCCTTGGGTTGTTCTTGTTTTCTTCTATTAATGCTGAGTAATAGTCTGATCTGGCATGTATGAGGGCCTTCCTATAGGTTTTCAGACTGTCTTGCCAGTCCAAACGAGACTCTTCCAGTTTGGTGGAGCGCCATTTACTTACAAGTTTTTGCGAGTTTTGCTTTAATTTACGAGTTTGGGAGTTATACCAAGGTGCTAGTTTCCTTTGCTTCATCTTCTTCTTTTTGAGTGGAGCAACAAAGTTGCTAAAGTAGTCCGTAGGCAGGCCGTAACACCATCTACACAATTGTCGATTTGAGAGGGACTAAAGTTTACATAAAGGTCCTCTGTTGTATTAAAACAAGGTAATGAGTTTAGTGCTGTTGGAATGTCTTCCTTAAATTTAGCTATAGCACTGTCAGATAGGCATCTAGTATAGAAGCTTTTATCTAATTTCGTATAATCGGGTATTAAGAATTCGAAAGTAATTAAGAAGTTGTCTGATAATAAAGGATTTGCGGGAATACAAATACATCTTCAATTTTGATACCATATGCCAGCACTAGGTTGAGGATGTGGTTAAAACAGTGCGTGGCCTCATGCACACTCTGACTGAAGCCAATAGAATCTAGTAGTGAGTAGAAAGCAGTACTAAGGCTATTGCTGTCAACGTCCACATGGATATTAAAATCACCTACAATAAGTACTTTGTCTGATTTAAGGACTACACATGATAAAAACTCTGAGAATTCAGATAAAAATTCAGAATACGGACCTGGAGCTCGGTAGACAACAACAAATATAATTGGCTGTACCGATTTCTGTGTTGGATGTTGAAGATTCAGAACAAGGCTTTCAAAAGAGTTATAATTTAGTTTGGGTTTAGGGTTAATTAACAGGCTTGAATCAAATATGGCCGCAACTCCCCCTCCTCGGCCTGAGCCTCTAGGAATTTGAGTATTAATATGAGTGGGAGGAGTGGCTTCATTTAGACTAACATATTCTTCATGGCCCAGCCAGGTTTCAGTAAGACAGAATAGATCAATTTGATTATCAGATATCAATTCATTTACTAGTACTGCTTTAGAAGACATAGATCTGATATTTAGTAATCCACATCTAATTTTCCTATCCTTTTCTATCATTGCAGTGGTAGTTTTAATTCCAATTAGGTTGTTAAGTATTGCCCCTCTCTTGGTTACCTTTGATTTAACTGATCTTAGTCGAGGAACAGACACCGTCTCATTTTTTGGGACAGGCTGTGGCTGACGTGAACTGGATGCTAAATTGACTATGTTTGCAGTCACCTTCTTATTACTTAGGGGCTTCACCACTTTGTATGGTCTGTTGTTGATTATAATTGGAATAGTACTAGTACTACATGTTACTGGAATAGTACTAGTACTACATGTTACTGGAATAATACTAGTACTACATGTTACCCTGCAGAACACATTTTAGGATTCATCCACTTGTATAGTGCTATCAGGATCAATACCTGGGGGGCATGAATCTGTGATATTTTCAACAGAATGTCAATACTTGCCTTCTGTCAGTGTGGTCGTTATGTTGTCAGATAGCAGCCTGGCTCCGTGTCGGTTTGGGTGGAGACCATCATGCTTCAGCAGGCTGGGCATTTCCCAGAACAAGTTGAAGTTGTTGACATAGGGAACGCTCAGGGAAGTGCAGAGTGGTTCCAGCCAGGTGTGGAGCCAGAACAGTCTGGACCATCTCTCCGCACCCTTCCTGTAGGTAGGTAGAGGCCCAGAGATGACGATCCGTTTTCCTGTGCCCATCAGGGTGGAGAGGAGAGTGGTGAAGTCTTTCTGGAGTGCTATCGACCTTCTCTCTCTGATGTCGTTTGTGCCCACATGCACGATGATGTTGTCGACCTTGGCGTGGCGGGCGAGGATGCCCGGGAAGTTTGTGCTGGATGTCACGGACCTTGGCACCGGGGAAGCAGTAGACCTTGGAGGGACCGCTAGGTGAAGGGGGAATGTAGAGGTCCCTGACCATGGAGCTTCCAATGACCAGCGTGGAGGTTGATGAGTCCGAGGGGGGAGAGGATTGCGGGCGCGTCGACAGTGTGGATGGACCAGGATGAGCTGCGTGGGGACGTGGCAGAGAAGGGAACTCCTCATCGTTCATCAGAATGCTGTAGCGATTTTCTAGTTGTAGGGGTTGGGCTGGGGCTGAGCGTTGTCCTGACCGCCTGCTCTGGTGCTTGCTTACACGCCATGGCTCAGGCTGGTGTGGAGTGGAGCTGGTCAGCAGAGCTGGCTGGGTCCTCGGCAGAAGACGAGGAGAGACAACAGGGACAGAGGTTGTATTAGTGCGTGGTGGGGTGAGAGTATTGCAGGGCACAGTGGAATCAAGACATCCGATGATGGAGGCCCTTCTCCTAAAACCGATCCTTCTTCACAAGTCAAATTACAATGCAGGTGCTCCTGCTTGTGTTAGCAAGCTGTGGATAGCCGTTGTCTGCAACAAGAAACAGGAAGTCGGGCGGAAACAGAAGTGACGTTTACAATACTCACCTGAATGGATCAGTCAGCGTAAACAATAAACACAATGTCAAACTCTTGATGATCTCTTTTCTTAGTTCTTGTCAGAACACGCGCTGCAGCATTCTGGATCAGCTGGATCTTAAGGGTTTTATTTGAGCATACTGATAGTAAGGAATTACAATAGTCCAGCCTGGAAGTAATGAATGCATGGACTAGTTTTTCAGGATCGTGATGAGACAGGATGTTCCTAATTTTGGCTGTTCTTGAGGTTTGTTTTAAGTGGGCGTTATAGGATATTTCCTGATGAAAAATAACTCCTAGATTTTGGACAATAGTGCTGGAAGCCAGGGCAATACCATCTAGAGTAGCTATATCTTTAGATAATGAGGTTCGGAGGTGTTTAGGGTCCAGCACAATAACTTCAGTTTTGTCTGAGTTAAACATCAGAAAATTGTAGGTCATCCATGATTTTATATCTTTGATGAATGCTTGGAGTTTAGTTCACTGACTGGTTTCATCTTGTCCCGTATCTCTTCCTTTCCCAAAGCTGAGCTTTGATTAACGAGCCATTTCATTTTCGTCTGTCTCAGTGAAGAAAGGGTTGGCTGATATTTTTTCCCAAGTCCCAAACAAACAATGGGCCTCATTCACCAACCGTTCTTACGAAGAAATGTGTTCTTAAACCCCACTTACCCACTTTTTACGAAAATTCTGACATTCACTAACGTTTTCTTATCTTAGATTTGTTCTTAGCTAAGAACAAAATCTACGAACACTGAAAAGCACTCTTACGCACATTTGAGTGATGACAATTTGTTCCAAATAATTGGTTACGGCATTTTATTTAATTCTACAGTCGTTATTATAGTATTGTACTGTAATGTATTTCTGATCATTTGTTGAAAAAAAAAAATCATAGTATGCAAAGAAACACTAACACTGCATCAGTTTCTGCAACATTTACATCAGCAATGAAACTGATTAAATCCTGCGTTATTTGGTGATTGATCGTGCTATTTATAGGGCCAAATTGCAGTGGTGGAATGTAACAAAGTACAAATTCTTCGTTACTGTACTTAAGTACATTTTTCACATATCTGTACTTTACTTAAGACCTTAAGACCTATTTGCTGTGCAAAGTTGTTAAGATGACTGGTTTTCTCTTGCATATGCTGATACGTGTGCGAGACCAAAACCACGTCGTCAGCGAAGTCCAGATCTTCCAGTTGAGAGAAAAGAGTCCATCTGATGCCCCTTCAGTGGTTCTCCTCTTCACCCAGTCCATGACCACGTTACCCAGCACTGCAGACATCACGCAGCTTTGCCTCGCTCCCATCTTGACTTCAAAATGAATGTGGCTGCTTCCAACTTGGCATGCAAAGTTGTTATAGAAGCTCTTGATGAGAAGAACCATTTCGTCAGCTTGTATATTCGCCAAAGACTGTCTCTGTGGATGCTGTCGAAGGCCTTTTCGAAGTCCACAAAGTTGCCAGTCTGTGCACTGTTTAACGATGTTGCATTGTGTGAATATTTGGTCAATACACCCTCTACCTTTCCGGAACCTTGCTTGTTCCTTTCTAAACTGGTCATCAATTGCACCTGATATTCTCTGTACAATGATTTTGGCAAGGATTTTACTAGGGATAGACAGTTGTTGCAATTGCTCAAGGCACCTTTCTTTGGTATCTTCACAATCAGGGGCAGTTCTACATTGAATGACGCCCCGGGCGAGACACCCTCCAAGCGCCCCGAACACACACATACAATTTTTTTTTTAAGGTGCACAATCTCTACCTCCAACATTGCCAAAAGACACAATATAGAATAAATATTCGAAATAGCACAAATCCTTCATCACACAAATGTGAAAATACACTAAAGACAATGTAATTATTACACTATAGCACTAAGAACACAAAACCCAAACTACAACTAAAACCTGACCTTTCTGGCCTTTCTTGATGCAAAATCATCAATGATGTCATCGTATGAAATCTGCTCCCCTATTGAGTGATTGATAATGATGACGGCAAGGCCAGTGAGCCGCTCCTGGGACATGACCTCAGGTATGACTTGACCAACTTTAGTTTGGAAAAGCTCCTCTCTGCTTGAGCCACAGTGACTGACAGGGATGGACTGGGACCAAAAATCAGCCCTGGCATTTTGGCCCAGACCGGCCCACCACATAAGATGATTGATTGATTGATTGATTGATAGATATTTATTGATCCAAAAAAATGGGAAATACCAGTGTTTCAGCAGCACAATATCAGACACACAGCACACACAGAATATAAATTAAATAATAGGATAGCCTACAATATACATGAAATAATAATAGGATAGAATATAAGAACAAATCATTTAAAATATATACAAGTTGTGAATAAAACTGTACAACTGTTTAACTAGTATTGATAAAGCTGTACCCATCCTTGTGCTCCCCTGAATATGTATACCAACTCCTAAAACTACTAACAGCATATATATGTGTATATATATATATATATATATATATATATATATATATATTGTTTTATGATTATCATTTCAAGAGGCCCTATGCTATAATTTGAAGAGGTCTATTATGAGTTTTTGTCTGTCAATGCAGATAGAAAAGCATCAATTCTCGTTAAGAACGTTTGCATGATGTGCAACGTTTATCTAGGCTACTAATGCAATCATACAGTAAAGCATGCCTACTTTTTCATTGTTGTAGTGTTATCATCAAAAGTTTGTCCACCACTCAGTTTTATCAAGGGCCAAAGTGTTTTAAGGGGAGTTGTGCTTACCGCACAGGTTGTAGCTCACTCCCTCATCTCTGTCCCTCTCCTCCTGAGTCTCCTCCTCACTGTGCATGTCACTGTAGCCGACACCAGCACCACTATCATCGGCCACGGAAGCTGATGAAGGTCCTGCTACTGCTGAAAACATGTCTGTTCGCTTTTTTCTTTTATTTGAGCCGCTTGGGTAACTTTTTTTCATTTTGGCGTTTAGACCATTGACATAAAAGAAAGGTTTAGACTCGTCTTGCTCCGTCTCTGTGTACTTCCCAGTTCTCCTGTCACTTTGTGTTTATCTTTCGCGCTGCGGCGCACTGTTACGGACTAGTCCATTTCATTGTGAAAGTAGGGGATGTTGACCTCTCTCTGCAAGCAGGGCGCCTGCAGCTGCTGGGGGCGCTGATCTGCCAATTCCCTACACAGTGAAATGATAGAAAACAGAAAAACGCTTCGCGGCACAGAGGATTTTTTTTTTTTAAAGTTCTCGTGCTGCCCCCCATGTGATATGAAAAAATGCCACCCTGGGCGGCTGCCCGGTTTGCCCGTACCAAAAACCGCCACTGTTCACAATGATGCTTTTTGTGTGATACACCCTAAAGTGATAACACAATAACCAGCGTTCAGTAGAATTTCAACTTTTATTGTGTAAGACAATATTAACGTAGGGGGGAAGCAAAGAAAGCGGAACCAAAGTGTGGGTATCGTTGCACCACGTGCCAAGGTGACAGGCACCTCCCTCTTCTCTCCAGCTTCGCTTCAGAACTCAAACCTCCTATGGCGCCATTTTGTTGCTACCTGGCCATCACCTCCTGTTAGCATTCCACTGACTAGCATTCATTTTGGCGCCACTTGAAGCGTTTAAAGACTCTATTTGTCCATTGTTTATTTTTTGCTCCGTAGCAAACGTTTTTGTAAAAATAGGCTGACGGTTGTGTCACATAGTAGAGGAATTACCGTATAGTACAAGATAAGCTTGCAGGCAGTTTCGACTTACATGAGCTGTTTAGGATTAATTACTAATGTTAATTATCATTTTAGTTAGCAATAATTAGCCTGTGCCTATGTTATCTCCTTACATATACCTACACTCTCCATCTCTGTAAGATTGGGAATGATTGAGATTTCTCTCGGCACAGCTACCAGAAGACTCACAACTTTCAGACACGTTGCTCACATCACGTTTACGTTGTCTCTCTCAGTTGGAGGCTGCGCAGTAAAGCTGGCCATTACCGGAAAAGTGCTTCTAATAGCCTTCACTGGTCTCCGTCCAGAGCATCGGGGTCTGTTGGTCCATTATATACTGTCTGGATGGCGGTTCACTCTTTCACTCACTGACATCGTGATTCTGTTTTCCAGGTTGGTACTCGGTAAAAATAACAAAACTGTTTCCTCCCGAAGTGCATGTGGTGTATTGAAGCTGTGAAGAGTTGGTTATGGAATTTTTGGATGTGTAAAGCCGAGTTAAAGAGCCACGTTTATAACCGCGGGAAACGGGTTTTGTAAACAATGACGCTAGCGGCCAGTTAGGTGTGTATTGGGGCTGCGTGTGTGATTCTGGGTGCTGGTGTCCTCACTCCCTGGTAATGTTTTATTTTGGGTTTTCAAGGTATCCTGACAGGCTATAAATGATTGTTAATGTTGTTAAAGGGGAGTTTTCTCTAGAGTTATACAGAAGCAGTTAGGTGTCTGGTCTGTATTTAAAATGTATCATAAGTTGAAAAGTTTTCCCTATGTGTAGAATGATTTATGTTTTGATTTTAAAGTCATTTAAATATTCAGTTTCAGCCAAAGAGGGTTTATAATTCACCTTATTACATTAGTATGATGGTAGATTTCTGGAGTTAAAAAGAAAACAAATACATATCTATATAGATTAAAACATGATTTATCCTTTTGATATTATTGCACTTAAAAGAGTGATATTTATTTTTGTAAAGAGATGATTATTTCTGTGAATGTGAGTGTGAAAGACGTCCACTGATATGTGCAGAGTAGAGAAACCTGTACTAAGATGTTTGAATTGAAATTAACAAATGGACACTGAAACTGAAACATGTTTACACTAGGGAAATGTATTGTTTTATACCACGATTTGAGAAATTTGTAAAACAGACAGAATTTGGAGACGAAGATGGCGGTTCGCTCTTTCACTCACTAACACCGTGATTCTGTTTTCCAGGGTTCCACCTAGGAGAGTTGAGAGTAGTGAACCACAACCAAAATCATTTGTTACTCCAGTTACATAATTTGAAACCCGTAACATTTGTCCAGTCATCAGGTATCTTCTTCTTCACCCATATGGCTGTGAACAGTGGCCTCAGCACTTTAGCTGCCAGCCCTGGGCCTGCCTTGAACAGCTCAGCATTTAGGCTTGTCCAGGTGCTTTCCCATTTTTCAGGGATTTGATGGCGGAAATGATTTCTTCTTTCTCTGGTGGTTCTATGTTAATATCAAGGTCAGCGTCAGCGTCTTGTATGTCAGCTTCTACTGTAGGTGGTGGTCTATTGAGGATTTCAGTGAAGTGTTTTGCCCATTGGTTTTCTATTTCTGTAATGGGGGCTTCGATGTTTCGAGGATACTTTCCACAGATTAGTGTTGACGAACTGACTGAAGAGCCGGCTAATTAACCCGACTCGTGTCACTGAGCCGGGAGAATCGAGTGTCATACGTCAATGAACCGACTCACTCCTGTTTTTTTCTTTTACTTCATTCGTGCCATTGGCATTATATATATGTCAATGGTTGGCCGTTGTGTAGCTAGTATTCTTCTGCTACTGTGTGTGTTGTAATCTAGCTCATTAGCGCCTCCACTGGACTGGAGTGGTGGTGGTAGAATCAATCAGGAAATTAGCTACTAATGCCTAGACCCTATGCCGAACAAGACCGTATGTAACCGTGTAACCGGCCAGCCCGCTCGAGTCTAATGTAATCAAGCGGTGTCTTGGTTCTCGGCAAGTTTTAGTTATTAACCAAGCCTTGTTTCTGGTGCATCTTTCTAGGATTGTGTTCACGGCAATTCACACATTATTGATGGGGAAGTACACTACATCACATACAAATACACAAATGTTATTGTGGTAGTTATGTTAAGTTAAATGTTAGAGAAATGAATGTTGCTACATGGTAGCTAGGCTAGGCTGTCACAAGGAGACCGTAAGGACCGTAACCGAGGGTAGGCTACTGCATGAGTCTAGGTTCTCGGCAAGTTTGAGTTATCAACCGATGGCAGAAGCCTTTATTTCTCGTGCATTTTATAATTGTGTTCATGGAAATTCATTTGCTACATTACCAAGGGGAAAGTATTAGGCCTATATCACATACAAATACATGTAATGTTTTCTTGATAGTTATGTAAAGTTATTCCGCTCCCCTCCGTACTCTGACATCCAGAAGTGATTGTTTCCAGGGGCCATTTATCATAATGTTAAAAGTGACAATATTATTTTTAAGTTAAGAAGAGCTTTATACCCGGCAACAGCGGCTGTTAACGTTACTTCGGCCAGGAGCAAAGCTTTGCCTGCTGCTGACGGTCCACGGGCAGCATGGTCCCAAATAATGTGGTAAACATTTATTTTCCAACCTCACACAAACACCTTTTTTTTCAAAAGTATTATTACTGTAAATTTTAACAATATATTAAGTTAAGTTTTGAATTTGGTACAAAATGGTTTAATGATTGTGGTTAGAATATGCTCCCGTTAGCAGGGTGTCTTGCTCCGAGGCAAATTTCTTCTGTCTGTGGCTAGTTTACATGCTAACAATGCTAACATAATGTTAATAATAAAATATTAGAATTTTACTCACCAAAGGAACTGGCAGCAAGTCGGGGCCACAGCCCAGGGCTAGCCTCATGTCATTACAGTATTAGGGGACCACTAAGGCCTATATAAAAGAGACTTCAGATACAGTATTAGGGGACCACTAAGGTCTATATAAAAGAGACTTCAGATACAGTATTAGGGGACCACTAAGGTCTATATAAAAGAGACTTCAGATACAGTATTAGGGGACCACTAAGGTCTATATAAAAGAGACTTCAGATACAGTATTAGGGGACCACTAAGGTCTATATAAAAGAGACTTCAGATACAGTATTAGGGGACCACTAAGGTCTATATAAAAGAGACTTCAGATACAGTATTAGAGGACCACTAAGGTCTATATAAAAGAGACTTCAGATACAGTATTAGGGGACCACTAAGGTCTATATAAAAGAGACTTTAGATACAGTATTAGGGGACCACTAAGGTCTATAGAAAAGCATCCAAAGAGCACCATGTCATGGGACCTTTAAATTAACGATTGCTTATTGAGCAATATAAATCTGAATTCTACCAGCATTTCTTTTGAGAATCAATATCAATGGTAAATGCTGACAACTTTTACAAATCATATGAAACGTAGACTACAAATTTTTTGTTTTTATTGCTAACAAGCACCGGGCAACACTAAAACCACTTTTTCGGAACTCTTTATTCAGTCTGCACTACCAACATGCATCTTGGCCAAGCCGTTCATCTCACCTCCAACACTCACTTATACAACCAAAACACTTCATGCATGTCTCAAAATAAGCACGTTGGACCAAAACACTGGCAACACCTTATTTAGAAAGCATTGACTGCATTTTGTGTGAAAGTGTAACCCACTTCAGAGTATGTACACCCTAGGTTCGTAGGAGCTGAGAAGTACAGTAATAACGTTTTGAAATGTGTAAATTCTTTAGTTCAACAAAATAGTTCAAACACTTTACAACAATTGTATGCACACTACCTATGGGCCCAAATTAAATTTAGAATAACATAAAATGTCCTTTTTGAAAATGTTCCTTGGGAGTCGTCCTCAAGAATCCCCGAGTTCAATCCAGAATTTGAGTCAAGTCAAAGGGGGATAGTCAAAGTCAAGGGTAAATAGTCGAAAAGGAAAATCTTGTTGGTGCCGGTTTGTTCAACTGACACAATCCTACCACAGGCTTCCGGAATGCTGTGGTGGAGGTTCACTATTCCTTGGAAGGCTCATGATTCAAGGACTGGAGCTTCTGGGACTTCTGCTCGCCTCATGAAAAGACCTGACCTATATATAGAACAGGTTCAGTCCAGGATCTATGATATCAACTAGTTCTTGAATTGTTGTACAACATTATATCACTGTTCAGAAAATATCATATCATAGTTCACATGAAGAACAATAGCTATTTTAACTATTAAAGTCAAAATATACCATTTTAACCTTATGTTTATCATTACAATTGAAATGTAATTATAAAAACACATTGTACTAATGAACTTTTCCTTTCTGCTTTTAATCCCTTTTTACATAGGATTTTTTTAGATTTTGAATCAAAATAAATGAAATACAGTTTTTAATTGAAAACCATTTATATGAACTTCAGCATTTGCTGATTTAACCACTTTAAATAGCTTAAAATTATATTTTATATTCTCCTGTATGTAACTTTAACCTTTAGTCACATATATACCACAAAATAAAATGTTATGAGTTAAGAGCATATTTTTGTAATACATGCCAAATTAGTTGACAATTCTCCCTAAACCATGAAATAAATGTCTTTTATCATGTTACATTCCTTCAAACAACAGAAAATGTTTGAATAATCACTAACTGGAGCTAGCATGTCCACCTCGTGGTTTTTCCACACACACAATCATTGAACACTTTAGCTTACCAAGAAAGGATTTCCAGTACGAGAATCCAGGACAGATAAAAGCGATTTCTGGATGGTTCTCCAACTTCTTTTATTCTCAATCTTTTTTTTAACTTGCGTGAGAACCCGAAGCAGTGCTCCATCTGTTTCTAGCGATGTCCGCTAACGGAAGTATTTTAGTGCGCTACTTCCGGTTTCCCACAAAATAAAATGTATTTTTCAAAATAAAACCCCCATCACTCATAAACGTAAAGTATGGATAAATAATGATAATAACTGAATACAATTAACAGGTTAACCCTTTTTAGGCGGGTTACAAAAGCAATGAAAAAAGATTCACAGTTTGGTCCACATTAGTCTATATTCTTCACGTTCCAGGATTGCTCCAGTGCCACAGGAAATTTCGCCGGATGCATGTATTTTCTGTTTCCTTCCGCTTTCTTTGTGTTGAAATTTTAAAGTTGGTGGATTTATGAGGACTATTGTTGACTGCTCCTCAGATCTCTGCAGGGTAAATTGAGACAGCTCGCGCGACTATTTTGCAGCGGCTATAAGCAGAGCTTAGCGCCGCCCATGACGATTCTGATTGGTTTAAAGAAATGCCAATAAACCAGAGCACGTTTTCCTCCCATCCCGGAATGCTATGTGAAGTAGCCAGACTAGGTCCATATAGACTTCGGTTTCGCTGACTGTGTGAAGAGTTTTGACAATGTGACAGTTTTGACCAATGCATGTTAGCAATCGAAAAGAAAAGAAAAATTCCTTTGTAAATTTTCGTTAACAAAATAAAATACTAACAGGTAGAAGAACCATGTTTAATTCCCCAGATCTCTCTCTCAGGACCTGGCCCAGGAAAAAGACCTCCACCTCAGCACATATGTTTGTGTTAGACTGACAGGCAATTCCACGGCCTGTGATATACAGCCATATTAAGAGCATTAATTCATAAACACAGATGGCTGAAATAGAAAATGAATAACGTGAGGCTGAGTGTCGATTGATCAGGATCATGGGCTCATGAAAATGGGGGTAGAAATATTTATTTTGGGTCCAATGGTGCCTTGTAATTCATGGCAAGTGTGACTAATAATGCTCCAGAGAGCTGATGAGAATTTGATCTTCTCTGCAGGCAGCAGGATCATTAGTTCTGCGGGAAAAGTTTAGATGTGAATCTTACACTATGTGTGAATGTGTATGTTAACATTTTGTTACATTTTAGTCTGTGTCAGCTGATGGTGTGTGTAGTTAGCCTGATGAGAGGGTCAGACTGACAAATGACACATGAGGGGGGCGTGTAGGTTGATCTGATTTAACCCAGCCATTGCAGGTGTGTGAGAGGAGTTGATTGTTTCCGGAGGGAGACAATCACGGAAACAGCACGCTGCTGGCTGATGCTGCAAACCGCATACTACCACAGGGAGAACACTACTGAAGACCCCAAAAGACTATTCTTGTTTTCCCACAACACAACTTTTGTAAATACACCTTTTAATCCCTAAACTAAATAAAATTGAAGAACAGGCTAGAGCGGACCTGATGGAAAGAGAAGCTGGAGCGGCACGTCAGAAGGTGCTGGCCATCTTGACGTGTTAGCAGGCCCGGTTTCAGAATGCAAAATGACACGATGGCTGGGTGAGTCATTCAACACAGCACAACCCCTCTTAGGTAGGAAAGTATACACTCATCCAGGCAAGCACAGGTCGCATTCTCATGTTAAACTTAACACGCAGGGGGAGAGAAAATACCATTAATTTTACGAGCTAGGTTAGCCTTTAGTAGCTGCGTGTCTTTGTTATATGAGCCCAGGTTAGCTTAGCCTTGTAACAATTTGTTTGGATGCATGTTTTTGAATGCAGTAACACACACACAGCGATCTCATTCAATATCTAAATAAGATATATTATATTTCGCTCTGTGTGTTTGTGTCCCATGCCATATCGGGGCTCCAGACTAACTTTTTGCTTTGGTGCGCCTAACTTTTTTTTATTTAGGTGCACCAGCACAAAATTTAGATGCACCCAAATTTTTCCTCGCGTCAATTATTTTAAACAAGAATAAGGAGTTGGTACATGTTTTTTTTTTCATTTGAAGCACAAACTCAAAGTCTTATAGCGGGTCCCCCTTGCTGTCAAATGCCCCTCAGATGGCCAACACCTGTAATTTGGCCTTCTTCCCCTTTGGCCTTGGCTAAACCAGCTTGCCACACTCCCTAGCATCAACATTCTCCAAGCTGGGCCCCTCCACACCGATTCTTATCACATCTTCCACTAGTCCAGGACTAAAAATCATATCTCTGTATTTTTTGGCTGAATGGCGATACACAATATATATCTCTCTATCTCTAATTTATATTTTTTACAAAGTGGGCTAAATGTTCAGTTTTAAGCCACTTTTCACAAGTTCTTTTATTAAAACAAATGTGATTAAAATAAAATACAAAGACAGGGTTTCCTTCCCAATTTAAAAATATACAGCTGCAACACATGTAAATTACATTGTGCATTGTAGTGAAAAATTGTGCTTAATCAAGTTCCTTGCAGTTTGGCCTAGTATGCCCTAGTGAATTAATCTGGCCCTGCATGGAACTTTTGCCACTCTCCTACCGTGCCAAAGGTACAAAGTACTTCCAGTTTCTGACTTCCTGAAAATATTTCAATGATAAGCACTTTTTCATCATTGTGAGAACAATTTAGTATTACAAATACATAAGAGGATGTATGAATTGGTGCAAATTATACCTGTAATCAATACCAATTATTGGAACTCATGTGGGGTTAACACTGGGGGAGGGCTTTTATTTTTTTCTATCTGAAAGTTTATGAACTTCCTTAACCATAACACACTTATGGCAATGTCACCCACAAGGGTTCCCATAGTCAACATTTGCCTGACAAAACCAGAGAGCGAGTTCTAATTCTAAACCTGCAAGTGCCACTCTTCAAAACTCCAGCTAGCCTTAGGCCCTCTGCTCAAGGTTGTCTTGAGTCTTGCCTGACAGCAATACAACACTCAGTAACTATTTCAAATGATATCTGGTCCCTGCCAACACTTGAACAACTTTTCGTATTTCTTTTGTGTTGTCTTTTATTTCCCCCTCTCACTTTTGTTCTTTGGTACCGTAAATTGTTTTTCGTTGGGGACATGGCTTCTCCTTGAGCTTGTCATTGGTTTTTCCATTAAAGGCAACTTATGATAAAGTTTGGTCTGTGGAGAGGGGTCGGCCAGCTCAAAAGAGTTTGTCTGTGTGTGTGTGTGTGTGTGTGTGTGTGTGTGTGTGTGTGTGTGTGTGCTCGTGCGTGCGTCTGTGTATGTGTGTGTCAGGGTCTCATCAGCAGCATTTCCTTTAGTTTTTGGAGTTGTTGCTAGTATTGAATTGATCTGCTTCAGTGTCCATTACAGTGACACTTATCAGAATCCTGCAGTCCAGCCTGAATGATGTAAAGGAGTGTGCGGTTTTTTTGTAGAAACAATTGTAACAATACATCACTACATCATGTTTACAATAAGCTTGCCAATAAAAAAAGCATAATAAATTATAATAAATTAAGAAATCTTTTGCTCTTGTTTGGGCCTTCCATTCACACAAACCAGGTGTTTTTCACACCAGCACATTTCAGTCAGGAGAGACTTTGTTGCAGATATGCAAATATTTATTGTAGATAAGCATCATATGAAATGTACAAAGTCTTTGGGGATTAGGAGGGAACCAGGAGGCCAAACGAAGGACCCATCCGTCAGAAAGGGACTCCGGTTGCCGTGGGTGACGACGCCCGGAGGTGGAAGGGGAGGAGGAGGGCTGCACGTTAGCCTGAGAAGCCAGCTGATAGCAATGAGAGAGACATTTAAAGCAGGATGTCATGCTGTGATTGGATCATGAATTTGTGGCCAATTCTGATTGGTTTACTGAAGAGTGAACACCTTAATAGCTGAAAAGATTTAGGGAGAGATGGTGGTGATTGCAGTGATTAGAAGTCTTCCTGAAAGAATTTGCGCTGAGCTTCATCTAGATTAAAATATAAAAATCCAGTATGAAGGAAGAAATTTGCTTTTTTTCTGAAAGTGAGATGATAGGATGGATATTATTTCATGTCTGTTTGTTCAGTACAGAGTTGGATGTGGTTAGCCTAGTTAAGCATAAAGACAGGAAGAAGGCGGGGGGAAGCAGCTCTCTACTTATCATGCGTGAGATAAATATCCATCTGAACATCTTAATGCCAGAAAGAAAGGAAATAAGCATACTTTCCAAAATGCTAAACCTCTTTTTAAGACAAGTTTGTTTTGGGGTGTTATCTTGATTTAATTCAATTCAGTTCAGTTTTATTTATAGTATCAAATCATAACAAGAGGTATCTCAAGACACTTTACAGATAGAGTAGGTCTAGACCACACTCTATAGTTTACAAAGACCCAACAGTTCCAGTAATTCCCCCAAGAGCAAGCATTTAGTGCGACAGTGGCGAGAAAAAACTCCCTCTCAGGAAGAAACCTGGGACAGACCCTGGTCTCTCATGCACAAACTGTTTGACCTTGACCCTGTACCCAGGCTCCATCCCCTTTGTATTTGTCAGCTATAGTGATTGGGCCTGCATACTGGGTAGGATAGAGCCATGTTGGCCAGATGTGTGTGGAATTACTCCGGGTGCATTTCAGTAGTGGTTTAAGCAGGCCTCTTTGACTTCCCCTTGGAACTTCCTCTCGGGGGAATCCCCGCTGCCATCTTAAGTGGCGCACTATTTCTCTGAAAACTGAAGTAGACTTTAGTAGGATCCACCCTCTTAAGGCTGAGAGAGAGAAATTGACCTCCTCTGCAGCGCTGTAAAGGAAGGTCTGGCAAAGCGAGACTAAAGTACAAACAATATGGCATATCGTCATCATCGTAGTAATTCATTATTATTATTATTGTCATTTAGCGGCCTTACCTAAGACGAGTTTGTCCCATTTTGTGACAGTTGAAGAGGAAGGATGGCATGTGAAATGGTTATTGAAATGTACAGCTAGCCTAAGTGAAGTTTACTATTCTAGTTTTACTATGCTAGTGCTAGATGCTGGAAGACATGTTTGTTGGCTCCTGAAATACAAATACATTTTCATAATTTTGTTCTACCTGCGGCCAAATTATGACACCAAACTTGGCATCAGATTTGCATCTTGATTTCATAGTTAAGAGGAAAGATAAGGGATAATATATTTTGGCCAACTGTGCTTTGTCATACCTCTTGAAGTACCTATTCAATTTCAATTCAATTTTATTTATAGTATCAAATCATAACTAGGGTTGGGTACCAAAACTCGGTGCCAATAGGAAACCGGTGCTGACGTAAACGGTAGTAACGAGACCGAATAAGAACGAAAGTTTCGGTGCCTCATTTCGGTGCTCGACTTTACACTACACCTGACAGCATGTAACGTTAGCCTACCTTTAGCTAGCAGCTGGATTAATCACGGTTAAAATGCTGACAGCTAACGTTAAACAGTGTAAAGTGTGACTGTATTTCACTGTGGAGGACTTCTACAGCGGGATGTAACAGTCTGCACTGCAGCGCAGCAGCTGCCGTTGTCGCAATTCATAGATAGACAGTATGTTTATATGGTCGGAATTAAACAACACAGACGGTGCGTTCACTCGCAGCTGCCGTTGTCGGAATTAAACAACACAGACGGTGCGTTCACTCGCAGCTGCCATTGTCGGAATTAAACAACACAGATTCACTTAAAACAGGTAGCCTCGTGGTGCATTGACAGTAATTGTAAAATACCCTTTTCCCATCTGGGGTTCAACAGCAATTTACTGGTGAAATAAGTTATTGTTATTGTTATTACATTATTATTAAATCTTTAATTTTGACCATGGCCTTAGCAATAAGTCACTGACTGTTGTTTACTACCCTTATTTTTTTTCTTCTTTTTTTTTTACTTTATTGAAAAGTACCGGTTCAGGCACCGTTTAGGCACCGGCACCGTTTTAAAAGTATCGATTTAGCACCGGAATCGAAAAAAAACCAAACGATACCCAACCCTAATCATAACAGAGTTATCTCGAGACACTTTACAGATAGAGTAGGTCTAGACCACACTCTATAATTTACAAAGCCCCAACAATTACAGTAATTCCTTCCTTCCTACCTGTACTAGATAACATGGTAAAAACATTAATGCTTATAAAAACAGTACATTCTAGATTTGTGAAACCTTTATTCTAATTATGTAAACCGTCAAAGGGCAGTTTCACAGTTTTTTTCTCTATCAAGGTCTTATAAATTTTCATATTTCTCGAATCTTCATTCTATATTTGTAAACACAGGAAAAGTGGTGATTACTTTTTTTTTGCTCCATCCAGACCACATAAGACTAGGTCTAGTTTAAAAAGGACTGTACTTAGCCTAAGAAAGGGTAAATGGGGAAAAAGCAATAAAATAGCTATTTTAGTTTTTCTCCATATAAACTGAAATGGGTTATAAATAGTGTTATGGCTTTCATTATTCTGTCTGGTACCTGTTTCATACAGTAGCTGTAAGTGTAGGGTTACAACAAATAATTGGCCAAGAAATATCAAGTAACTAAATAACAACTATTTTTATTATTGATTGATCTTATTGATTACTTTTTCGATCACTTTAATGAAATGCTAAGTCTACAAAATGTGTGAAATTTATGAAAATATAATGTCAGACCTTAAGATGATCTTGTTTTGTTTTATTAACAGACCAAAAGCCAAAGGTGTTTAGTTTGCAATGATATAAGACAGAGAAAATTTTTTCTTTATTTGAATAACCTATGTTATTGCTATTTCTATAGATACAAAATGTATAAACTACAACAGAGCTTTGGAACAGTAGAAAATTAACTTAGTTTGAGACCTGTTTCTGTCTCAGGACCAAACTCTCACGAGATCTGGCAACACAGAGAAGCTAACGTCAGCTAACGTTGGTGAACGCTCTAACAAAACTAATCTCTGTGATGCCAAATATGTCTTTCAGCGTTGGAAATATCCAACATTAACAAAAGAAAATACTACTAAATTATTCAAATGTAACTTTTCATCTATCCACACAACGTTCACTACACTTTCAAACGAGGCCACGCCCCTTTAGGAGACAGGAAGTGTGTACCGTTTCATAGCATTGGTGCAGCTTGAAATGCGCTATCTTTAGTATAGAGGATCTTTGACTGAACTGGGAGTTGAAGATCTGTCAACATCCCCCTTTCACTTTATAAACAGGTTCAAAGTCCATATAGTGTTTTATTTTTGATTTTTAATTGTGTAGTGGAACTATTATGCTTTTCCGTATTTCCTGTCATATCTACAATGTCATAATGTTATAATGTTTGATTGTCATGTTAAATAATGAGGTATACTTATTTTAGAAAAATCCCCCGTGAGCTAAAACGTTCAGATTACCAACTGTTCTGAATGGTTTCAACTGTTTTTTCTACTCTGGGCTAAGTGTTACGCAACTCCAAGCCAGCCTATGATTGGTCATCTGCTCCAGCCAGCCAGGACGTTTTTGCTTTTGTTCTTTTAAGCTACTGTGGTGTTAACATTGTCGCATGAAGCTGCATGCTAACGCCAGATAGCTGTAATCTTGGTGGCCAGTGTTGGTCATTTCTCCCCAATTTTGGGTCACATTACTGCTGGGACGTGTCCGGTTGTGTAGTGTTTGGTTGGTGATTTTTCACAGTAGAAAGTCCTGCTATATATTCCGTTGCAGTCATTCTCAGGCTCCGGAGTGAAACAACACACAACAAGGAGAATCAGGGTAGATCCTAAAAACTAAACTCGCTTTTTTTCTTTCCTCGACATTCCAGGAAACACACTCGCCAATCAGAGCAGACTGGGCTTTTTCGGGAAGGGGGCTTAAAGAGACAGGCGCTGCAACAGAGCGTCTCATACAGAGGCTGAATACAGGTGCAGCAGCCATGGGCAGTGTGACAAAAATATTTGTTTTTTTAACATTAAAGCATGTAAACATGTTCTAGTAGAATCACAAATGCTATATAATAGGTCCACTTTAAAGCAGGTTGAAAGTAGCCTGGCATGTCAAATTAATCAATATAAAAAAATTATTCACAGCACTGCCCTCCATTGTTTAGCAGTTGAACATTTGAGTGTCTGAGGGGCCTCACATTCCTTATCCTTGAATTTCTAACAGAGAAAGTTAGGCTTAGAAGTGAATTTTAAAAGCTAATACCCTGAGCGCATGGATGAGTGACTGTTAACAGTGACACTGATCAACCTATCTATCAAAGCTGTCCGTATAAAGCATCTTGTTGGGACAACAGATAAGTGTAGCTGTGAGACGTTGAACATGCATCTTTTTAATCACACTCAGAGGTTGAGTCTCTCTGGAATGCAGCACCAGATTTTTAAAAAGAAACCCAGACAGTATGTCTGTGTGTTACTTCATCCTCCTTGTTAGTTATGCAGATTTGACATGAGCTCAGTGGACTTGGGTTTTAAAGGTCTAATGGCATTTTCAGAAATCTTCTTAAATGTACCTTTTTAAGGGTATTTGCATATCACTAATCCTCATGTGTTTCATATCAAGATGTTCAGAAGAAACTCAGCTTTCCGTATAGTAAGGCCCACATTTTTTCTAGACCAATGTGTAAAGAGATAATTTGGCGCTGAATCTGAAACGTTGATGTTGGCTTTTTGAAATTCCTCAAATCTCTTTTGAAAATAAACTTAAGTTATGATGTGTTGTACGAATTGTTTTGGTGCTTGAAATGAGTTTAACAAAGTCTTAGCTTATATATGATTAAAATAGTAAATAAATGTCTGAAATGAAATTTTGTAATATCACTTTTTGAGTCAGAGTTTTGTCAAACATTGTTTGGACGCGCCGGAGCATCTTTTGTCCTCAGAGGGTTTAAACCAAGGACTTCTAAAAGGGATATGCCACTGTTTGTTGAAATAGGGCTTATCACGCTCTCCCCTAGCTGGAGATAGGTGGGCCAATGCATTTTTGTGCATGCATTGTTTTAGTCCGGTGCAACACTGGCAGCACCGCCGCTAGTTAGCTTAGCGTAGTGAATGGAATCCTATGTTGCAGGTTTGCATGTTGTGAGTAAAAGTGAGCCAACAAAAGACAAAAAAACAACCTAATTACTTGCACTGAGACAAAAAATGCATTGGCCCACCTATCTACAGCCAGGGGAGACCGTGATAAGAACTGTTTCAACAAACGGTGGCGTATTCCTTTAACTGAAAAGAGATGGAGCAGGGACCCCCTACTAAATATTGTATGAAATGAAGTTGCATATAAAACTAGGCCTACAATAATGTTTAGGGTGGCCTAAAACCTTTATACATACCTTTTTTTTGCATCGAATACTAAGCTATTAAAATAATAACTTTTGGCATGATTTTTAAAATCATCTTTTAATGTTAAACATACACAGTGAATCCTTAGGATGAACTGTATCTGCGGATGGTGACTACCTCAGATCAGTGGGGATTTTATATTTGCTAATAATATGTTGGATTCATGTTGAGACAATTTAAGTTTTGAAAAGGTTTTGAAAAATTAACAATTATTTGGAGGCCTCCCTGCAGTGACTCTGAGGACCACCTTGGGGTCCAGGACACCCTGTTGAAGAAGTCTGTTTTAATGTATTAGTCATTATGGAAACAACAGCTGAGGCTTAAAGGAGAATTCCGGCCAAGTTTTACGTTAATTTTGATCGCTATAGCTACGCGAGTACTTTCGATAGAAAAAACCCCGACCCAAATCAGTGCAGGTAACACTGAGAAGCTGCAGCTACGTACTACAAGCATCCCCTGAGCTAAAACGGCAGTGATCGGGGCAAGTTTTAGAGTGCCTTTGTGCCTCTTAACAGACACAATATGCAATTAATATGTCTGTGCCACATGAACAGGGCCCTTACGTGTCAACAAGATGCGTTTTCAACTCAGACATTGTTTAAATTCACCTACCCTGGTCCCTGTCTCGATCCTGCCAGTAGCTAGCTTGCCCTGCTAGCTGATAGCCGTTAGCTGCCGTTTGAGTGTATTCAGACAGGCTTCTGTGATAATCATCCCAATAACAATCCACGGAGTGGTGGTGGTGTGGCTATGTCCTCCAGAGGACAGGTCATGTCACGTCTTGAAGTGTATTCCCCCCTAAAAAAAACAATAGTGCTGTAGTAGCTGTTAGCTGCTAGCTGCCCTCCGGTGAGTGTGTATAGCCAGATAGCTGTTAGCCGTTAGCTGCTAGCTGCCGTCCGGTGAGTGTATTCAGCCAGGCATCTGTGATAATCATCCCAATAAAAATCCACGGAGCGCCCGGTGGTGTGGCTATGTCCCCCAGTTACTGAAGGCTACCTTTAGCTTGTGCTTGGAGCAGCAAGTTCATCTGCCTGTTTCCCCTCTGTCTGTCAGTCTCGTTCTTTCCAACTCTTGAGGCTAGTTCTTCGTCTGTATACTCTGGTTCGAATAAATAAGGATGACCATCAAACTCAAAAGGCTCTTCCGTGTGTTGCATATCTGCTATATTCTTCATACTCCAAGCTTCTTCCGTTATAAACAACTCCGCTTTTCACTTTTCACACACATTACGCTCCAATCTGCAAATTACTGTTTACCAACTGAATTCCCAGGAGACCGCGCGATGCAACAGCTAGGCTTCAGTAACGCTATTACTGTGCAAGCCACAGACATCGTTTATCCCGTTTCCATGTAGTTACATAGTCACTGATATGGTCATAACCACTACAGTGCTCAATTACCTATTTTGAGGGGAAAATAATCTAAACCTTTCGCTGCAAAGGCATGATCTGTCCTATGCAGGATATCCACCAACCCACCGGGCGCTCCGTGGATTTTTATTGGGATGATTAGCACAGATGCCTGGCTGAATACACTCTCCGGACGGCAGCTAGCAGCTAACGGCTAACAGCTATCGGGCTGTACACACTCACCGGAGGGCAGCTAGCAGCTAACAGCTACTACCACACTATTGTTTTTTTTAGGGGGGAATACACTTCAAGACATGACATGACCTGTCCTCTGGAGGACATAGCCACACCACCACCGCTCCGTGGATTGTTTTTGGGATGATTATCACAGAAGCCTGTCTGAATACACTCACCAAACGGCAGCTAGCAGCTAACGGCTATCAGCTAGCAGGGCAAGCTAGCTACTGGCAGGATCGAGACAGGGACCAGGGTAGGTGAATTTAAACAATGTCTGAGTTGAAAACGCATCTTGTTGACACGTAAGGGCCTTGTTCTTGTGGCACAGACATATTAATTGCATTTTGTGTCTGTTAAGAGGCACAAAGGCACTCTAAAACTTGCCCCGAGCACTGCCGTTTTAGCTCAGGGGACGCTTGTAGTACGTAGCTGCAGCTTCTTAGTGTTACCTGCACTGATTCGGGTCGGGGTTTTTTCTATCGAAAGTACTCGCGTAGCTATAGCAATCAAGATTAATGTAAAAATTGGCCGGAATTCTCCTTTAAGGGAGCAGTGTCTTCCTCTTTCAGTTTTATTTTTTTTATTTCCACTTATTTCCGCTTCCTGCTTCTTACAGTGCAGACGCTCTACTGCTTGCTCCTGCTTCTGCTTGCATATTTCTGCTGATAATCTTGCTTTTCCTCTGAGAGAAACTATGAGCAGCGGCTCTTGGATACTTAAATCACTGGACTATACATTTTTTGTAGACATAGTAGGCTATTGTCATATTTGAAAATTTTTCTGCGTGGCCTACCAATAGCTCAAGCCTGTCCTAAAGTGACTGTAGCTAAAGCTAATTAGCAGCAAGATGCCACCCTTCTCCATAGAGGACTACTACAAACTCCTTCAGAAGATTGCAGTTCTGGAAACCAAAATTTACCGATTAGAAGTAAATATGGAAGTGAACGGATCATGTGGAAATGACACCACTTTACCAGTGACCCAAAACAATGGACAAAAGCATGCTAACACACGGCTAACTAGCACCAGCAAGACCACAAAGAAACAGGAGGGCTGTGGAACGGATAATAGATCAACAAGTGAGGACTACCACTTGTTGATCTATTATCCGTTCCACAGCCCTCCTGTTTGGAACTCTTTTGGTGCAAAGCCTAAGAGTAAATAATTTTCCTGGGAAATGGGATGACGACTAACGGGCAGGACACAGCGCCCTGAGATTTGTGATACGACCGGCTGGCCTGCATTACCACCCAGGCAGAGCGCCTCTTCAACCCCTGTACTTAGTAGGACACAGTTGTGGACAGCTGCAAAAGGGAAAATCAGCAACAAAATGCCTCCCCAACAACTGAGTGTGCAGGTGAAGAACAGATTTGCTCCTCTGTTGCAGGACCCTGGACATGACCTGGATTACGTCTCATCGTCACACAGCAGGGTAAGGACTGAGAGCAATTCTAAAAGTAAAAAGCTACAGGGAAAGCTAATGACTGGGCCCCAAACTCTGATTGTGGGTGACTCTGCTGTGAAAGATATAAAAAGCAGTAAAAACACCAAAATACTACTCCATGTCTTTTCCCAAAGACATGGTGTCTGACTTGGCCCAAAAAATCCCAGATATTGTAGCAGCACACCCAACTGTGAAGAACATTATACTGCATATAGGGTCAAATGATGTTGTAAAGCAAAAGTCTGAAGTGCTGATTTGTGACTTTATGAATCTGCTGAACACAGTCAACTCCCTAAACGCAAAGGTGTTTGTCAGTGGCCCTATACCGCCAGTCAAAGGAGGAGCTAAGAGTTTCGGCAGACTGTTGGCACTGAACAGATGGCTTTCAACTGCATGTACCAACAACCATTCTATGCAGTTCATTGACAATTTTAACATTTTCTGTGGCTGCAGACATCTTTTTAAAGCAGATGGACTATTCCTTAACAAGCCAGGAGTAAAGCTGTTCACTTCTAGCCTACTTTACTTTCTGCACCACACATCTGCTCCCTTGGCCAAGGACACGAGACAAGATGAACCAAAACAAGAGGAAGACACAACAAAGTGCAGCAGTGAGCCACCACAGCCCCCACCTGAGCAAAGATTTGACCATCGGGGACCACAGAGCGGAGATGAGAAATCTCAACCCCCCTTCTCACCCGTCCAACACTCCTCAAACCCCTTTGACAACCACGAAAGCTTTGAGGACCTCTTTAAGGATATGTCGCTCTCCCCTCTTTCCCCCATCCCCATGGTGGAGTTCACTGACCAGATAAAGCAGCTGGTAAATGCTGGAACCAAGTATGCCCCCCTTCCTTCTCCCATCGTAAAGCGCCAGGCACCTCTGCCCCTTCAAGGACGGCAGTTAATTCCTTCTCCCCAAACTGATAAGGATGCTTGTGTGCAAAATGCAGCAAGCATTAACTGATATGGGCCGGGTCCAGGCTGCATGCCTAGTAGCACTCATGACTTTTTCCAAGACAAGCCTGGGCCCTACGTATTAGATTCTTCCACAATTTATGTTGTGATAGGTAATAGAAAAAGAATGGTGAATAAGCACGGAACTGCAAACTTTGCAAATTTAGCATCCATTCCTCGTCAGCCACAGTCTGTCCCAAAAAATGAAAACGCACTAACACTAGCACTACTAAACGTTAGGTCTTTGGCAGGAAAATCATTTTTAATCAATGATTTTATTATCAACCACAATCTTGATTTTATGTTTTTAACTGAAACCTGGTTGGACCATAATAACAGTGCTGCTGTTCTCATTGAGTCAACCCCCCCTAACTTCAGTTTTATGAGTGAGAATAGAGTGAATAAGAAAGGAGGTGGCGTCGCCATTTTGTTTAATGTCTCATTCCAATGTACGCAAATATTTTACGAAAATTTAGCTTTTTTTGAATATGTGGCTCTTCAGCTAAGATCCTCCCCTCAAGCTCTACTTCTAAATATCTACAGGCCACCTAAATACTGTGCAACCTTCTTTGACGACTTTACTGAACTGTTGTCTATAATCTATATTAACTTTGACCGTGTAATTATTGCTGGTGATTTCAAGATTCATGTTGACAACCCCCAGGACCGAGGGACCAAAGAACTGTGTTGTTTTTGAGAGCTATGGACTGACTCAGCATGTGACACAGCCCACGCACAATAAGGGGCACACTCTGGACTTGATTATCTCCAAGGGTCTGAACATTTCCAAGGTTGTGGTGACTGATGTTGCTCTCTCTGATCATTCTTGTGTTTTCTTTAACGGCACTCTCTCTCTGCCCAAAAGTGCTCAAACAAAGTTAATCAGAAAACGGTATATCACTGAAAACACCAGTGAATCATTCATTCAGCTTTTCTCCTCTACACCCACCCTCACTGGGGCCTCAGTCACTGAGCTTGTAGATAATTTCAACTGTAAAATTACGAATGTTATTGATGCTATTGCTCCCACTAAGGTCAAAGCTGTCTCTGGTAAGGAAAGATCTCCATGGAGAAATTTTACAGTTGTGAGAACAGAAAAAAGAGAGTGTCGAAAAGTTGAACGCAGTTGGCGAAAATCTAATCTCCAGGTCCATTATAACACTTTTAAAGAGAGACTTCGCATTTATAATCTGGAACTAAGGAATGCAAGGCGGTCCTTTTTCTCTGACATTATTGCCAGAAACTATAATAATTCACGTGCTTTGTTTGCTACTGTTGATAGATTAACAAACCCTCCAGTACCAATAGCATCTGAACTGTTGTCTACCAAGGCTTGCAATGACTTTGCCTCCTTCTTCACAGACAAAATTCAGAAAATTAGACAAACAGTCAGTGCTTCCATATCAAGTACAGGATATGTGTTGTCACAGTGTGCACGCAAAACAAATTCCAACATGACACAATTTCATACGATCAACCTTAAAAACCTGGAGGACATAATACAACATCTGAAAACCTCCTCCTGTTGCCTTAATATTCTACCAACGGGTGTTTTCAAAAATGTTTCGAATTGTTTGGCTTCTGATCTTCTACAGATTGTAAACACATCTCTGCTCTCAGGTATCTTCCCACAGGCCCTGAAAACGGCAGTCATCAAGCCACTCCTAAAAAAAGAACAATCTAGACATGACACTAATGAGCAACTATAGGCCAATATCAAACCTTCCATTTTTAAGTAAAATCATAGAAAAAGTGGTTTTTCAACAACTCAACCTTTTCTTATCGCTAAACAACAGTTTTGATGCCTTCCAGTCAGGTTTTCGACCACACCACAGCACTGAGACAGCTCTTGTTAAAGTCTTTAATGACATCCACTTAAACGCAGATAGTGGCAAAATTTCAGTCTTAGTATTACTTGATCTCAGTGCTGCATTTGATACGGTAGACCATGACATATTGCTTGACCGATTGGAAAACTGGGTTGGTCTTTCTGGCTCAGTACTAAAGTGGTTTGAATCCTATTTAAAGAATAGGGACTACTTTGTGTCTATAGGTAATTATACATCTGAGCATACAAATATGACGCGCGGAGTTCCCAAGGCTCAGTTCTGGGGCCTCTTCTGTTCAACATCTACATGCTTCCACTGGCTCAGATTATGGAAAACAACAAAATAAGTTACCATAGTTATGCGGATGACACACAAATTTACATAACCTTATCGCCAGGGAACTATAGCCCAATACAACAATTAAATATGTGCATTGAACAGATTAATGATTGGATGTGCCAGAACTTTCTTAAATTAAATGAAGAAAAAAACGGAGGTGGTTGTTTTTGGAGCAAAAGAGGAACGATTGAAAGTCAGCGCTCAGCTTCAAACGACAATGTTAAAAACAACAGACAAAGCCAGAAATCTTGGTGTAGTCATGGACTCGGACCTAAATTTTAAAAGCCACATTAACATAATTAAAATATCAGCCTATTATCACCTTAAAAATATATCAAGGGTTAAAGGGCTTATGTCTCAGCAGGATCTGGAAAAACTTGTCCATGCTTTTATCTTCAGTAGACTTGACTACTGTAACGGTGTCTTTACAGGTCTCCCTAAAAAATCAATCAGACAGCTGCAGCTGATTCAAAACGCTGCTGCTTGAATCCTCACTAAAACCAAGAAAGTGGATCACATCACTCCAGTACTGAAGTCTCTACACTGGCTTCCAGTGCCTCAAAGAATTGATTTCAAAATACTTTTATTGGTTTATAAATCACTAAACGGTTTAGGGCCAAAATACATTTCTGATCTGTTACATTATGACCCACCCAGACCTCTCAGATAGTCTGGGACAGGTCTACTTGTTGTCCCCAGAGTCAGAACTAAACAGGGGGAAGCAGCGTTCAGGTTTTATGCTCCACATATCTGGAACAAACTCCCAGAAACCTGTAGGTCCGCTGCAACTCTCAGTTCTTTTAAATCTAAGCTAAAGACCTATCTTTTTGATGTTGCTTTTCTTTAAATAATCTATTTTATTAACTTTAATTTCTTATACTGCACTGTAACTTTTATTCTTATACTGCACTATCAATTTTATTCTTGTCTTTTAATGTTTTTAATTTGTTTATTATTGTTTTTTAATTGTTTTCTAACTGCTCTTTAATGTTTTATGTAAAGCACTTTGAATTGCCCTGTTGCTGAAATGTGCTATATAAATAAAGCTGCCTTGCCTTGCCTTGCCTTGCCTTATTTTCTATTTCAATGTGTTTGTATTAATCTTCTCAATCACTTTCTGATGCACTGTCCACCTTTTCTCAATCAATCCCCAACTTCTGTGAAGTCTGTCACACCCACCCACACGCACACACAAACAACACACACACACACACACACACACACACACACACACACACACACACACACACACACACACACACACAGACACAGAGGTCATTTTGTGAGGTGGGAGTCGTCTCTGGGATATTGATAAACACTTATTGCGCAGCCAGCCATTGTGAATTGTGGTTAAGTCCTGGCGGAACCTTCTGGTGGCAACATCATTTTTCTTGATGACAGCTCACAAAGATGCTGTCCTGATCTGTGCTTCTCCTTTCCTTTCTTTTTTTTTCTTTAAAGCTCCCATTCTTCAAGGAACAAGCCAGAATATAAGAAGTTGCTGCACAAATGACATACAAAACAATGCAAATGTTTCCTCTCAATTGTCTTGCCACTACATTAATCAGCATTAGCCAAATCTGTTATTAGTTCTGAATGAAGGTAGATGAATTGTTGTGTATGATTTCTGCATCAATTACTATTGAGACCTGGTTTCCCTCACTGTGAACCACGAGCACTGCTAGAATCTCAATCTACCATTGTGAAAAGGGTCATATTTGAGCACAGACTTAATTTTCTGACTCAGTGCTCCAGGTTCCAATGGTATAGATGGGGGTGGGGGTAGTGGGGGGCAAAGATAATAGTAGAACACGGAGATATATATATATATATATATATATATATATGCTGCTACTTACCCCTCAAAAAGAACAACAGATCGTTTGACAGTGACATTTCTGTAACATCTTATTATGTAAGCTTACATGGCATACCTATATACAAATGGGATGCTGAACAAAATGCACATTAATATTGTATCTTTATTAATGTAAACGTATACATTATGGCTGGTAATGCATTGAAAAGAGGTTTTGTGGGGCAGCATCACTAGCTGTTGTCATGGAGAAACTGAAGCCATATTACAGTTTTTGCCCGTTGCTTGAACACTATAGACACATGCTTAAACCAAAGTAACATAACTTGAAGTTGTTGTTACTATACCTTAAACAAAGTGTAACCATAAAAGCGCTGCTTTGCACTTTAGTTGCAATTCTGCAACACACTTGCTCCTAGACACTACACACTATTTCATACATAAGACACTTAGTTCAAAAATGAAATCTCAGGGTACCATTGGGAAAACACATCTATTCAAAATACAACACACATTGGTTAATTGAAAAGACGTAGACACACCTGAAAATACTTACTTACAAAACTGAACACCAATCAGCTAGCTACAAAAAGGCCTCAGTTAAGCCATTTTGAGAACTTTTCAAGCACGGAGGCAGGGAGAGCTAGAGGCAGAGGAAGAGGAAGACAGAGAGAGAGGAGGACGTGGTCGAAGAGGCCACGCAAGGACCATTATTTGGGTTGATGTAAGAGCAACTTTGGTGGACCATGTCATAAACCATGGCCTGACTATGAGGGAAGCTGGGCAGAGAGTCCATCCTAATCTAAGCCATTTCACAGTTTCATCCATAATAAGGACATTCCGACTGGAAAACGGGTATGTCTTCAACTCTCTACTCCGACTGTATCTAGAGTATTTACCATATTACGTTACTGTATCGCATGTATTGTGTTCCAGGGTTGCTAATGCTCCTTTTCCAACAAAAGTGGTAGTTTTGTGAAACATACTGTAATAACGTGTTGAGATGTTTCAGTACTGTGTATGGTAAATACAGTAAAGTTCAGTATACACAGTACTGTAAAAAAGAAGCAAACAAGAACAATTTGTGGTTGCATTTTTTCTACAGAATGGCTAGAAGACCTACTGGGGTGGGCGTAACGCCTGTTCACCCAACAGCAGGAGCTTGCCATAGTGAACCTAGTCAGAGCAAACAATGCAATCCGTCTCCACCAGCTACAGCAACAAATACTTGCAGATAGGCAAGTATTCAACAACATAAATCGAGTAAGCATTACAACTATCAGACGCATCTTGGTAAAGCACAACATGACCATGAAGCAATTGTACAGGGTCCCATTTGAGAGGAACAGTGTCAGTGTCAAAGAACTTCGACATGAATATGTACAGGTAAGTGTTTCAGTCCTTTACATTTACAATAAAGAATGGGTGCAGTCCAGTAACAGATGAATATGTACCACTGGATTAGTACCACATAGATACATTCAGAAAGCTACACAGGTACCTGTGTGGTGGGGTGGGTTGGTTCTGTATGTGTAGTAGTGTAGGTGTGTGCTTTGAGTAAAGCCCTCCACAATATGTATTTATTGTTACAGAGAATCTTGGACATGGATGGAGCTGCCCAGCCGCATGAATGTATTTACATTGATGAGGCTGGATTCAACCTTAGCAAAAACAGACGACGGGGACGTAATATAATTGGCCAAAGGGCAATTGTGCACATCCCGGGGCAGCGCGGGGGAAATATCACATTGTGTGCTACCATGAGTCTTCGAGGGCTACTGCACCATCATGCCAAACTGGGTCCCTATAATGCGCAACACATAATCACATTTCTAGATGCACTTCATGATGCAGTTGTACAGGATGGACCAGAGCAGCCCAGGTTTGTTGTTGTCTGGGATAATGTTAGTTTCCATCGGGCTGCTCTGGTCCAGAACTGGTTCACCAACCATGATCAATTTGAAGTTGTGTACTTGCTCCCTTACTCGCCATTTCTAAATCCTATAGAGGAATTTTTTTCCGCTTGGATATGGCGCGTATATGACCGCCAACCACATGCCCGTATGCCTCTTCTGCAGGCAATGGAACAGGCCTGCGAAGACATTGAGGTGAGGTCAATCCAGGGATGGATTCGGCACACAAGGGGATATTTTCCCCGATGCTTTGCGAGCGAAGACATTGCTTGTGATGTTGATGAGATCCTGTGGCCAAACCTCAACAGACAGCAGGATCCATAAGCCCACTTGTGCACAATTGTGTTTTTCTGTGTTGTTTATTTTTGATTTAACTGAATTTACTGTACTGTAAAATATACTACTGTAATGTAATGATTTTGAATTCAGTATTTCATTTTTTGGTTGTTTTGCCCTCTGTGGAACTGAATAAAAACATTGAAAACAAGAGACTGCAGTTTTTTATATAAAGTAGACCAGTGTGTTGCTGCTGATCTGAAAGTGTATTCATATGATGCAAGTGGGTATCATTTTGTCATCAGAGTGACATTTTGACAAAGGATTGTTAGGTTTTGATAGCAGAGTTTCAATTTGACATAGATGTGAATGGTTTATTTCCCAGTGTTGTGTCTTATTTGCTTGTCTGTAGAGTTTTGACACAATGAGCCAAGTTTTGCAAGAATGTCTTCAAGCAACAGGCAAAAACTGTAAGAGTTGTGTTGCTGTGAATGAGTTGTGCAGGTGATGTGAACTGTTTAGCTCAGGTGACTGTTGGTAATGCAGACTGTGGTTTGAGTTTTGCACATGTGACTCCAGCTGTGCCCACTGTCATTTAGCAATCGAAAAAAAACAACAGTGGAGCAGATAGAGGATGGCGTTTGGCCAAAAAGGTGGTGTAATGGCTAATCCGTGCAAACATTCAATTTAGTCACCTGAGGTTTGGTGGGGAGTTGCCGACACACACATTTCCCTTACATTTACAGTTTTTTTCAATTGCTTAAGCACAATTTAGAAAACAGGGACAGTCTTTTTCAAAACACTACACACAATTAGCACAACCACACACCCAATTAGCAGAACACCTCAGACCCTATTTCTTTCCATATACCCAAATCAGTCAACCTGTCGACATGGAGAATCACAAGAAAACTTGTCCCAGTTTTCATGCTACTACAGTAGTGTGCATAACACTGTTAGCTCAGCAAACAACAGACAAACATAAAATATGGTATCCAGTACAGGTTACAATCACAGAAAAAACAAAAAAAGATCTGAAAAAAATACAGAAAATACTAGACTATCTCTTCACCTAGCTGATATGGTGCATACAGTGAGCAGCTGATAACTGTAACTGGAGACAGATTTTCTTTTACCTGTTTCCTTTTTGAAATATCCTTATGACAGATGCCGCTGTATATCTGCTAAGATTTGGCTGAACTCTTAGTCCAGCCTCCCTCAGCATCAATCCGTGGTTCACAAATTGGTCCACTAGTGTTGCGCGACTTTCATTTGATAAATTTAGTCCTCTTCTTCTTTGAGCATATTCTCCGGCTTCACGTCTTCCTCTCCTTCTCCCTCTTCCTCTACCTCCACCTCAGCCTCTACCTCTGGCTGGGCCTCTTCCTCTACCTCCTTCTCCTCCTCTGTGGATTCTCCCTCTCCCTCTCAGTCTTCTTCTTCTGACTCCTTCCATTTTGGTTGAGGGCAGGTGAACTTACCTGCTGCATTTTATATAGCGCTTAAACCTGATTGCTGTGTCTACAATTACAGTTTTTTACAATTGCTTACACACTAAAATTAAAACTTTCCCACAATTAGCAAAACCTTACACTCAAGGAGCAAAACACTAGGCTAGATCTGCACAACTGTAAGCACATTGTCAGCTTCACACTTTTTACAAAACATTACACACAGTGATTTGCAAAACACTAAACACACTTGTATGCATTTGACAGAAATTTATCATGATGTCACTTCCTTGCAATTTCAAAGCAAAGGCTTTCAAATGAACACACCCACGAACCAAGTGGTTAAACACAGCCACCAGGTACGCAAACACATGACTGCTAAATTGTAGACACACCAATCAGGTTTAAGCACTATATAAAATGCAGCAGGTAAGTTCACCTGCCTTCAACCAAAATGGAAGGAGTCAGAAGAAGAAGACTGAGAGTGAGAGGGGGAATCCACAGAGGAGGAAAAGGAGGTAGAGGAAGAGGAAGAGGCCCAGCCAGAGGTAGAGGCACACTAGTGGACCATGTTGTGAACCACGGATTGATGCTGAGGGAGACTGGACTAATCTTAGTAGATATACAGCAGCATCTGTCATAAGGACATTTAGACAAGGAAACAGGTCAAAGAAAATCTGTCTCCAGTTACAGTAATCAGCTGCTCATTGGATGCACCATATCAGCACTTTTGATACCCCTCCCTAGGACATGAGGATTGAGGGTCAAGAACGACAAGGAGGAAGGGGGCCCAGATTCACGCGAGGGTTTACAATCTCTGGCCCCAGGCTCAGGGACCCCTCATTGAGGCCCCAGGCTCAGGTAGCCCTCATTGAGGCCCCAGGCTCAGGTACCCCTCATTGAGGCCCCAGGCTCAGGTACCCCTCATTCAGGCCATGGAGGACCCCCATGACCAAATCTACGCTGCAGCTGTGCAAGGATGGATTCGACATTCAAGAAGGTTCTTCCCACGTTGTCTTTTTTTTTTTTTTTTTTGTCTGTTTTTTCTGTGATTGTAACTTGTACTGGATAGAATATTTTAGGTTTGTTGTTTGTGGAGCTAACAGTGTTATGCACACTACTGTCGTAGAATGAAAACTGGGACATGTTTTGTTGTTGATTCTCCATGTCGACTGATTTGGGTATATGGAGAGAAATAAATTATATTTCCTCAGTCTGCAGCATTGGTCTTGTGTGGTGTTTGGTGAACTTATTGAACATTTCTCTCTGTACTTCATTTACAGTACTCTAATCACTGAGAAGTAGAATTGCTAAAAGTGTTTTAGGTTAGCAACAGCAGTGTGTATCTGGTTAAAACTTAATTAAGTCAAATGAAAGGTGTGTGTTTCATATGGTAACACAATATGTTTTTTATAAATTAGTGTATAGTTTTTGCAAGAGTGTTTCATTTTGCAAAGGTGCAAAGGTGTTTTGCTAATTGGGTGTGTGGTTTTGCTAATTGTGTGTAGTTTTTGAAAACACGGGCCCTGTTTTGAAAATCGTACTTAAGCAATCCAAAAAAACTGTAACCAATCATGTGTTTGCATACCTGGTGGCTGTGTTTAACCACTTGGTTCACGGGTGTGTTCATTTGAAAGCCTTTGCTTTGAAATTGTAAGGAAATGACATCATGATACATTTCTGTGTCAAATGCATACAAGTGTGTTTAAAAAAAAAAAAAGTGTGAAGCTGACAATGTGCTTCCAGTTGTGCAGATCTAGGCCAGTGTTTTGCTACTTAAGTGTAAGGTTTTGCTAATTGTGGGAAAGTTTTAATTTTAGTGTGTAAGCAATTGTAAAAAACTGTATTTGGTGTTTATATATATATATAAAAAAGGCTTTCTGAGCTTTCTCTGTATAAAAACCGTATATGTTCACTAACTAATCTAAAACAAGACACCTGCTTAGGCTTTCAGCTAAAATTCCAGTCAGCAGTGTTTGATAGGCACCAGACTAGAATCTATTCTGTTCTGAATGTGTGGTTAACAGTTGTGACAGCAGTGTGTTAGCATCTGAACAAAGTGCTGTAAATCTACAGTGTTGTGCAGGTTGTGGTTAAAGTCATGGGATAAGTGTGTAGAGTTTAGAAAACTGTGTTCAAGTGATGAAAAACAAACTAGAGTCTGGTCCACATGAACTGCTGCTGGGTAGACTGGAGTTAGAGTTTTGCACATGTGACTCCAGTTGTGCCCACTGTCGTTTAGCAAATTCTAAAAAAAAACTGTAATCACGATTAATCGCAATTTAAAGTACTAGGATTTACTTGTAAACGTGCAGTGTTGAAATAAATAAATACATGACAAACTGGTTTAAAGAAACATTCTTCAGTTTTATCTCAACCATTAACATTTAATAAACAAGTGTTCAATAACAATCTTAATTTGTGGAGGCATCCGTATGAACTGCAGACCTACCGGCTTTTAGAAACTGTTTGTGGTGGTTGGAGTCCGGCTGGCTCTGAGTTTCTGTTTTTCTTTTCCTCATGTTTTGCTGTCAGTTTGTGTTGCCTCTGTTTCTCTCTGTGTTCCCCCCTCCCTTCCTGCCTGTGCCAACCAGCTGATTGTGCACACCTGCTCGCCTCCTCACTCCCACTCTTCCCACCATACACACCTGCTGGCCATCAACTCCAATCAAGCCCAGTATATAAACCCCGGATTGACTCACCACCTTTGCCTGATTGTTGCTCCTGCCTACTTGGTGACACATGTCTCAAGCTCCTACAAATGATCCGGAGTGTTTTCCTGCTTGTGCCTTTGTAATCTGTTTTCTGTCTTTTTATTTCAGTCATCACTTCCTCGTCACTCTGTCTCCAGTCAGCTGGCTCCTCCATCCAGTCCCCCCCTCACGGTTTCCTGCACCAGCCTGCCTCAGCCCTCGCCTCTCCGCGCTCCAGTACTTCCCCGTCGAGTTCTCAGACCCGGTCTCCCCGTGCCTCTGTTCCTGGTTCCAGCCCCTTGCCTGTGCTCTCCTCTCTGGCATTCACCTCCCCACTTCCCCATTCACTTACCCATTTTTACTAATAAAGTTAGTCGTGCTGAGTTCTGCATTTGGGTCCGTTCTGTCCAACCGTAACACTGTTATGGACAGAGATCTTTTTTCTATGTGCTCACTAAAGTCTGGAATGACATTCCACAGCACATCAGAACTTTAACGTCAATAACATCATTTAAATTAACATTTGCTCGCTATTTAATGGAGAGGTATACCTGCGACCATTAAGTCAGCTTTATGGCTGTGCCCTGTTGCTCATCCTCCTGGTCTGTGTGTTTGTTACTGTTCTGTCTAGGAGTTTTGTTGTGTATATGGTGTTTATGTTCTGCAGAGCAGGAACCAGCTGAAAATCAGTTTTTACACTGAGTCAGGCCCAATTGTCTTTAATCTTTTTTAATTGTTTTTAAACTTTATCGTTTAATAAATAAAAAATGAAATTTAGCAGTAGCCAACAACTGTTGCAGATCGGGCACCGTCTCCTCTCTCATCGTTTAGTCGCGTTTGCCGAGCCACACGAATCACACGATGCTTAACCATCCGCACTGCGATAACAGGAAGAGCTTGGGGTCAAACTTGATCAAATGCTTACTTTACGGTAAAAAAATTCAATTAATCACATTTGGTAACCCCTTATTAACATTGACAGCCCATATATATATATATATATATATATATATATATATATATATATATATTGCCTGCTGACACACTGGCTTTGAGCTGCCGGTGGGAAGAATGAACATGTAAGAGACTGTCCATTGTGGATTAAAAGCTCTGTTTTTGCGGTCTGTTTTTCTCTTTTAGAGCATGATGTGATATTACTTTTCTCTGAAACTTAATTCTCTGACTGTTGTCTCTCGTCTTGTCTCTCCCAGTGATTGTGATCTCACTAACTCGAGGCACAATGTAAAGATTTGATGGGGTGAGTAACATCACATGAGATCATACAATTGGTCTGTGAGTTTCCTGGGCTGCTAAACCAGTGCCCAAAAGGCTAGAAACGCTCCATCAAAATGTAATCATTCTCAATAATTTATCAGTTTCAGGTCCGGGTCCGGATAGAATGGTGTCTGGGTCCGCAATTGGGGGGACTTTTCCCCAGCATCCTCCCAAAACCTGCGCCTATGCTTCTACATATGTACGTTGCACATTTAGAGATTTGTGTAGATTTGACTTAAACAGCTTATTAAGGCCATTGTAGTTTAAAAAGCCAGGGGAGAGGGGTAATATCCTGAGAGAAAACGTTGTAAATATAGGAGAATTTCTTTTTTGAATATTCTCAAAATGTTACGAGAAAAACATTTATTTTTTGTCAAGGAAAAACATTGCTGTGTATTATGCCTATAGTAGATGACCTAAAAAAATTATACTTTGCAATTGGATTTAGTAACAAGGAAATATACATGATTTTAACCCAGAATAACATATTATCACATATGATCATAAGCTTCCATACTTTGAGGAGACATTGCTGTGAATAGGGCCTATTCAGATGAAAACAACGTACATATTTGGATGAGGTGATATCTTTTGTGCATCGATTCAAGGCAGATGCAAGGATATAGGTCGTTACATCTACGGTCAGTTCAAATGAGATTTGTGGTACAGCAGGACATAATAAGTTTTTTCTCTTACATTTACCACTTTAATTTTTTGCTCTGAATATTACCCCATGTGTAATTATTATTATTTTTACCTACAATCGTCCTAATATACTGTCGTATATGTGTACACATATGAGTGTGCACAAATTGACACCACACACATCTGCAAATAATATTACCACAAAATTGACCATTATTTATCTTGTGATGATTAGAAATTGGTTGTCACAAGGTGTGACACAGCATGCCATATCGTCATGCTGTGTCATATGGTTCATAGGAGCAGGTGCCATGCTGTTGATATTGACCAGCAGTCAGCCTCGGACACTCCCATGAATCACATTAGTCAGGACCCCTCCTTCAGGGGAGTGCTGGCCCGGAGCAGGGCACCAGGGACACATTTAACGGTGACACACAGCTCATTCGATCACAGAGGTCAGACACCCTGCGCTTGTTACCGGCCACATCGTCCCTGTAAAGTTCAATTTCAATTCAATTTTATTTATAGTATCAAATCATAACAAAAGTTATCTCGAGACACTTTACAGATAGAGTAGGTCTAGACCACACTCTATAAATTCCAAAACCCCAACAATTACAGTAATTCCCTCAAGAGCAAGCATTAGCAGTGGCTATTGCGACAGTGGCAAGAAAAAACTCCCTTTTAGGAAGAAACCTCGGCAGACCCAGACTCTTGGTAGGCGGTGTCTGACGGGCGGTTGGGGGGCGTGATGAACAGTGGTGATAACAGTCACATTAGAAGTCACAGTGACTTCGAAGGTTATCGTGGAAGTTCATGTCATAGCAGGGCACATTGTGTCATACTGAGTAGGACACTGAAGCATTTGCAGGGTGGGCGGGTGGGAGGGATTTGGGGGGGGGGCGGGTGGGAGGGATTTGGGGGGAGCAGAGATTTGTGACACCCTGAAAAGTCTTGTCAGTTTGCTGAGGCGTGTTCCAATGGGAATGCCCGAGCTGTCTGAGATGTGATTGGAGGATGACCTTGAAGGGCTTGTTGGCGTTTTTGGGAGGAAAGTGAGATTAATACAGAGCTGTTAATGTTTGTGCCTTCCATAGATCTCTTTCTCTGCCTCCCTTTCATTTCACCGTGTTTGGCTCCCTCTATTTTTTCTCTCTCTGTTTCCCTGATTGATGGCAGAGCCTGGAAGTCCAGTCTGTTCAAAATCACTTTACCTCACCTTCTGCAAACTTCCAGCCAACCCGCTCACAGCTGAAAACCTGCAAACACAAAACAGACACGGCTCAGTTAGTAATCTTCAACTTGAACACTTCAGAGTTTCCTGATGTTAAGTTAAGTTAACTAACCCACCTGATAAACCTCAGAGAGTAGCTTTGGTTGGCCAAGGCTTGTGCAGTGATTTATGATTGGCCAGTGAGGGATCCAGCAGTGATCCATCATGGTTGGAGATGGGGATCATTGAGATGAATGGATCTGCTCCGAATTCACTCATTATCTCAGCGGCAGGATTTATGCCCGACCCTTCATCTTCAATTACACCAGCACTTCCACACCATCAACGTTTGCATGGGCCGTGATGAATAATCATCAGTGGAGGGATTTCTAATTGCTCTTCTCCGAGTTTATTGGAGATTGTGGATGAGAGGAAGTTTTCATGGGGGCATACTGACATCAAGTTGTTCTTTGAGGCTTATGTTTTTCATTATGAATATGCATGCACTGGTGTTTTTGATTTATAGGCTGTTGTCAGGCTCAAATTTGAGGATGCATCTTAGCCAAAGTATATTTATTAACTAGATAAGGCCACTTTTTAGTTCTAACTGGTGTAGTCACAGCTGAAGCTCAAAGATAGGGCTGTATTTAACCAAAGAAAATCTTAGTGGACTGAAATTCAACCTATTCTTCAACCAATCGATTGGTCGATGAAAAAAAAACAAACACATAATTTGTAATGGGAGCGCTGCATAGTCACACGATTGTCTGCAAAAAGTGACAAGTCACGCCAAGGAAAAAGGCAGTAGCTTCCACATTATCAATATTTGGTTGCTGGTCACCATTTACAAAATCATAGTAACACCTGTATAACATCTAATGATCATGGCATATATTTTTGATGATTATAATTACTTATAGCCATCTACTTATTGCTACCCTGTACCCTGCGTTCCAAAACAAAGTCAAAGAGCGGTAACTGGTGTTACGGTGTTCTGACTTGGTTTCTCCTTGGCTTTTTCAATTCAATTTCAATTCAATTCAATTTTATTTATAGTATCAAATCATAACATAGGTTATCTCGAGACACTTTACAGATAGAGTAGGGCTAGACCACACTCTATAATTTACAAAGCCCCAACAATTCCAACAATTACAGTAATTCCCTCAAGAGCAAGCAGTGCGACAGTGGCGAGGAAAAACTCCCTCTTGAGAAGAAACCTCGGACAGACCCAGGCTCTTGGCAGGCGGTGTCTGATGGTGTAGTTGTAGTTACTGTTAAGACAACCCATTATTTATATATAACAAATTGACTCAAGATACTTATCCACATGATAAAGGATGTCTTGAATGTCCCAAAAATATCATTAACTCATTTTCGACTAAAAATAAAGTTACAGCCTTTTGTCTGTGCACGGCAAACAACCACAACAACGTAGAAGGAGAAATTAATACTGCTAGACCATATATATATATATATATATATATATATATATATATATATATATATATATATCTGTCATCTTTACTTACATGCTTCAGCCTTCCCTAAATCCAGAGCAAGTACTGGACTATGTGCTGACATTTTAACTTCTGCTAGTGCTGCCAGCTGGGTGTTTTCAGAAGAGCGTCTGGCATTTTCAGAATCATTTAAAAAAAATGCTTTAGTGGACAGGCGGCCTTATATAATAACACCAGCGATTGTCCGCCTATGACAATTTGGTTTTACAAGAGTTTTACGACCAACCAATCCACAATTCAACCTGGAGACGTCAGCCCTATGAAAAATAAGGTTGGGTATCTTTAGGATTTTAACGATTCTGATTCTGGTTCTGCTTATAGATTCTGGTTCATAATGATTCTTGATTCTGATTCTTTGAGGGGTGGGGTGAAATCAGAACACATGCTTAATTCACATAAAAATGGGCAGTGTTGGCCAGGCTTCTCACTGGTTTTAACAGACGGCATCACATTACTCCAATTGTTTGGACAAGTGTTGCATGTGTAGCACCAACCATAATTTGAATAAACCATTGTTTCCCTGTGGATTGTACTTTTATATAGTTTTATAAGTCTTTTTCAGCTAAAATGCACTACAGTTACATAAAGACAAAGAAGTATTTTAGGAGGCCAGTTAGGAGCTACTCTTAAGCTGAATTCATACTTGATGCATTGGTTTCAGCGGTGGTAACAGCAATCTAACCATTGATACCTACACACATGCTCATGCATGGATCGAAAGTATGGCACTCAACAATCTCCACTTAAAGGAGAAAACACAAGTAGCCCAAACTAATCAATCACACTTATTGTGATCTCTACATGGTATCTTTGTAACCCAACTTACAAGCTTTACTTAAGCTAAAAAAAAGCTGCAGTAAAGCTTAACCCTTGTGTTGACTTCGGGTCACATTGACCCGTTTTCAATTTTTGTTTTATATCAGAAAATATGGGATGTAGAAATAAGCACTGAACATGTGTAGAGGAAAAATTTAACAATTCAAAATCTTGGAAAAGGCAAAAAAAAAACAATTTTAAAAAACCAGGCGTCAAAAACGTCAAAACATTGTGGGTTTTTTTCAAGGTTGACGGGAAGACAACACAATGGTTAACCATAGCTAAGGCATAGGTACGATGTTGACATCAACAAGCTATGTTGCTACAGCCTAAACCCCTTAGCAAAAAAATAAATCACCTTTTAGCCTTACAATGTTTTATGAATACATTGTTAACATTCAGTGTATGTCCCATTTCTGTTTTCCCACTACAAACACTGTCAGTTGTGTACATTATAATGCCTAGCCAAGTTGGAGGCAGTGCTGTTGGGAGTTGAACCAGTGTCCCTGTGGTTATGGGTGAGAGTTTGTACTTCAACACAACCCGCATGTCTGCTTGTTTTCTTATTGATTTTTACTGTTTTATCCAAGGACACAGCATGTGGAAAGTACAAGACCTTGACAAGTCCTGGCTTGCTCCAGTTTGCACTGAATCCGTAGGTGATTACCTACACTATGCGTGTCTGACTGTTTACCTGTGTGTGTGTGTGTGTGTGTGTGTGTGTGTGTGTGTTTGCAAGCCTTCAGTGTTTGCTTGCACATGTCTGCACAGTAATCTTTAAATATATTTCCACAATTTGGTGTTAGTATATCTGTGTTTGTGCATGTGTGCATCTGGTCTGTGTGTGTGTGTGTGTGTGTGTTTGTGCGCGCATGTGTTTATCTCCTGCCTCTGCTGTCACTTCTGTAATCCTCAAAACGGCAGGCCAGCCGAGGAAGAAAAGAAAACAGGAGGGAAGCAGCGTGTCAAGCCAAGGAGTGAAAGGTGCTATTAATCATATAGGCTGTCAGAAAATGAGCAACTCTGTGATGACCACACATGCGCGCCTTAACGGCACCAAATGACTATACTAGAATTTTGTGCTAACTGGAGCTCCTCCAACACCTGTCTCAGAGCTTGGAGAGATCAAACATACAGCTATAGTAAAGGTCAGCTCAAATATGGAGAATTAAGTTTAAAAAATATGTATAGGTATTCAGATCGGTGTATAGATATGTATATGTGTGCATCGCCTATGTATGCATTTACATTGTCTCTCTCTCTTTTCCTCTCTCATGTGTGTGTTTGTGTAGCCTGTCCTCTTTCTAGGTTATATGTTGGAGAGGAGCACATGTGGCTCAGGCTCTAGCAGCTAAAAACACTCCAAACATTTCCCTCTCCCTGCCTCCCGCAGCACAGTGGCTCACAGTGGTTAGCACTTCTGCCTCACAGTAAGAAGGTTTTGGGTTTGAACCCAGGTTGTCCCAGGCCTTTCTGTGTGAAGTTTGTGTTTTCTCCCCGTGCTTGCGTGGGTTTTCTCCAGGTGCTCTGGTTTCGTCCCACCATAAAGACATGCATCCAACTAGGACTACAGTTGAAAATTAGCCAACTGGCTAACACTGGCGTATTTACAGAAATGTTGATTAATGTGCATTGTCCTAATCAAAATAAAATAAAAATCCTTTCTCCCTCTGCTCATCCATCCTACTACTGAGTTTAGAATTATAAGGTTCTATCTCCACTTTTGGCCGAAATTGAGTTTTTTCGACATAATCTGATCCCTTAGGTGTTTATTAATGCTTGTGTGGTGTTATTTTTGTAAAAAAATATTTTCTTAGTTAGTTATTAATAAAATAAAAAGGTTCCATCTCACAAAATAGCTGAGATGTAAAAACTTTGATGCTCATTATCTCAGAATTACCCTAAACAGAGATAGAACCTTATAATTCTAAGCTCACGTACTGTATGAAGTTTAAGATCACCGTATGTGGCAGGGGCGATTCAAGGATCAGACATTTTGGGATCAGACACAAAATGAGAATTTGACACGGTTAAAATATATCAAATAATCTCTGAGCTAGCTACTGAACAACGTCAGCTAACGTTTTATGACACTATGATGGAACTAAACCTGACACTTTATAAATCACAGTAATAACGACCAATTTGACACAATGTTCTAACATTCAGCAATTTTAGTTGCTTACGTTTCATTTGGGTTCTAATCTGCACCATGAAATTACCAACTTCTTTTCCTTCAAAATTCCTGCAAAATAACAGAAGGTCTCCTCAAACTCTGTTATTTTAAATGTTTTAAATTAAGGCTTAAAACTTGACTGTTTGGCCCTATCTTCAAAACACACAGAGAGCGGAAGGTGAGGGACTTAATCCTGGAAATGTACTTCTATTGATCCAGACTACCTTTGGACCTGAGACACATTGTACATACTGACACAGTGCATCAGTACTCCATATATTTTGGTGTAGTTGCTGCTCTTCAGTGGGAGATGAATAACACTATACCTCACACATGTACAAGTGCACACACACACACACACACACATGCTTGCTGCATGCAATCACAGTCTCTTGCTCCCCACCCCCACCCCAGCAGGTCAGGGTCTGTTATGTAAGGTTAAGCAGGCATCAGTACTCCGTCTCTCTGCAGCGTCCTCTGAAGGCCTGTGGAGCAACTCATCTACATAGTATGAATACAAATGACTGGGACTGTATGGTAAGAGCTATTAGAACCAAGGCTGGCAGTGTGTAATCAGCATAGAAAGAGCAGTGATAGGAAGAGTGACCTAGGTCACCACACGGTTCAGCTGTAGAAATGGGTTTGGAGCAATGAGTTATGCATATGTGTAGTATTGTCTAGTGTTTGAACCTAATAATTCTGTAATACATATACATGCATACATTCTAATAAATATTTCCCCCAGATGGAATTATTTGTTTGTTTGTTTATGTCGGATCCTCATTAGCTCCTGCATTGCAGGGGCTATTCTTCCTGATCTAGAGTTCTATTAGAAGAAAACAGTGGCAGGTCTAATTAATTCCCCAAGATAATTTATAGTGTGTTTGTTCTCTGGAAACTGCAATGCTTGCAATACTCACCTGATTTAGATGCAACATCTGTTCTTTTAATTCCAGGATCTATCCAGAGTCATTCACTTTTTGCAAGCTTTAAACCAAAACATGAGCAGCTTATGGTCTAGAAAGAATGCTGGTGTAACTGCAAATCATTCACCTTGAGAGAGAGACTGCGGTTAACACAATGGCTACAAGTCACTGGAGAGGCAGCAGTTTCTATTTTAGCGATGCCTGTCCAATACACTTACACTTCACTGTCATTCTGCTAGTCAGCATGCTGTTCACTTCTGACAGTCTCAAATGGAGGAGCTCCTGGTATTTTGTGCAGATATTCTCTTTTTATAACAAATCTGAATATGAAATTGTGTATTTGTGTCACCATTACTAATGATTCTCAAAGCTTCTGAAACCATATTTACACGATCATCATGGGGAACCAAACGTCATGAATGTACAGAAATTGATTGGATGACTAATTCAGAGCCATCTTTAATAACAATCACTCGCTGTTCATTTAAACTCGAGGATCATTTCAACGACCACTAGTGGTAGTTGAAAGCAGAGTTGGTTATTAAAGGGGTGATAGAATGATTATATAGGGTATTTCACACTGTTCCTTATGGTCTCCTAATAGGGTATGTAACATTGATTGGGCTGAAAATGGCCCAGGTGCTATTTCTTTTGGCCCTTATGCATCCCTGTGTAATGGCTCTATTTGGAATGACAGCTTTTCTTCCAAATATGGTATGCTCATGAATATTTAGATGAGCTACGTGCTGATTGGTTGAACAAATCCCCTACACACATATTAGAGACACGTGCTGATTGGTTGAGCGAATCCCCATACACACACATTAGAGACGCGACAGCAGGTCTCATATTTCAGACACACACACACACACACACTGCTGCCCTGCGCACAGCGCACACACACAAACAAAGACACACACACACACACTGACACACACACACACACCACTGCACAACGCACACACATATACACGGACACACACACACTGACACACACACACACACACACACACACTGCTGCACAGCGCACACACACACAAACACAGACACACTGTCTGTTACATGCCCAGACATGCCCAGGCGAGAGCCGCAGCGGCTAAAACAGCCAAGACAAAATAAAAAAGTTTCGACACTTTCATTATAACTAGTGTTGTTCTAATGTTACTCTTGCAACATAAAAAAAACCTCCACCAAAGAATTACAACTCACCTTTTTAGCTAGTAAGCGCGGGGAGAGGAGAGTGAACCCCTGCAAGCCTGTCCTCTGCCAGTGCCTCTGCAGCGCTGCGTTAGATCCACAACTCCCTCTCGTCTGATATACACTTTTCTCTGGGCCAGTAGGCTATTCCGTTGTACAGTCTGGAACACTGCATTTACGACTGTGGTTAATTTTCATTATCTTTGCAAAAAACTTTCTTCTTTTCTAAAGTCCTACATAGCACAGCTCGTGTGGGAGATCCTGAGAGAGCTCCAGCTCAGCGGGTCTGTGAAGGGGGAGAGGCCGACAAGGAAGGCAGCAAACCCGGCCAGCAGCCGCCGCCTGTCCCGGCAGATTGTGGAGCTCGTAAAGTCCAACGCAGTCTTACCAAATTTGCAATTAGCCATCAATTTTCGTAAAACGGCCCATATTTGAGCTTTACATAGTTGATTTCTTGCATAAAAGTTTCAAAATAATTTTGTAATGGAATAGCAGAGATCTGCGTAACCTAGATTCAGAAGACTACCTGATCTCAGGTCAGTGGTGTAGCCTATGTAAATGTTGGGGTGTGACTGTTCTCTTAATACACCCATGGGCGTGACAAAGGTACAGGTCTTGGGATGCTTACGTAAGCAACTAGCTTTGTTGAGATTCGCCCGTTTTCAGTGGCAGTTTCAAAATATGAGATTTTCATAGTAAAGGGGTGTCAATGGGATTGACATCATTGAGCTTCTATGTTCAATTCAATTCAATTCAATTTTATTTATAGTATCAAATCATAACAAAAGTTATCTCGAGACACTTTACAGATAGAGTAGGTCTAGACCACACTCTATAAATTCCAAAACCCCAACAATTACAGTAATTCCCTCAAGAGCAAGCATTAGCAGTGGCTATTGCGACAGTGGCAAGAAAAAACTCCCTTTTAGGAAGAAACCTCGGCAGACCCAGACTCTTGGTAGGCGGTGTCTCGGGCCGGGTTGGGGGCGTGATGAACAGTGGTGATAACAGTCACATTAGAAGTCACAGTGACTTCGAAGGTTATCGTGGAAGCTCATGTCATAGCAGGGCACATCGTGTCATACTGAGTAGTGCAATCTCCTATACCGGATCCTGACTACTCTGTGCATAGGAACATCACAGCAGGGCGTTGCGGGATGTAACGTGGCGCTGCAGAGCACGGGTGGATGCTGCGGATGCAGCAGGACGCAGAGAGAATGCAGAGAATCGCAGAGCTATGCTCTGCGAAGAAGAAACATAAGGACTCCGGGGAGTAAACTCCCCAGAGCTAGATTAGTAACAAGCATTTCTGGGACAGGATGCATACAAAAGTAACAAGTAGAGATGAGAGGATATGTATGTCCTATTTACCCACCGAAAGTTATTCAACTATGACAGGGTAAAATCGGTTTTGCATTCTATCACCCCTTTAACTTAAACAACAACAAGGGTGGCTACTTTGAAGAATCTAAAATATAAGACATGTTTTCAGTTATTTCACACTTTTTTGTTAATTCCATAATTCCATATGTGTTCATTCATAGTTTTGATGCCTTCAGTGAGAATCTACAATGTAAATAGTCATGAAAATAAAAAGGAAACACATTGAATGATAAAGTGTGTCCAAACTTTTGGCCTGTACTGTACATACATATACATACATACACACACACACACACATACATACATACACACACTTACACATACATTCACACACACACATACATAGAGTTACGTAATGAATGAATACATAAATAAATAAATAAATAAAAAGCCCGGCGTCCCAATACAAAATAAATTCTATCCTGATATTAAAAGAAATCTTATTTAAACTCAAAGATTAAAACATTTTAAAGGGGTCATAAATACTGTCTGAGTTACTTGCCCTTGAGGTTAAGAAAATAAATATACACATACCATACCTCTCCGTGAACCATCACCTTATCGTGGTGGAGAGGTTTGTGTGTCTCTGTGAACCTGAGGGCTGTGTTGTCTGGAGCTTTGTGCTCCTGGTAGGGTCTCCCAAGGCAAAGTGGTCTCAGGTGAGGGGCCAGACAAAGAATGGTTCAAAAACCCCAATGAAAAAGCTAAGCAGAGATGGAGTGACCCTGCCCGGAGGAAGCCCGCGTCTGGAGCCAGGCCCAGACGGTGGGCTCGTCGGCGAGCGCCTGGTGGCCGGGTTTGCCACGGAGCCCGGCCGGGCACAGCCCGAACAAGCTACGCGGCAACTCCCATGGGCCCACCACCTGTGGGAGGAACCGTTGGGGTCGGGTGCGATGCCACATGGGTGGCAGTGAAGGTCAGGGGCCTCGACGGACCAGACCCGGGCAGCAGACGCTGGCTCTGGGGACGTGGAACGTCACCTCTCTGTGGGGGAAGGAGCCGGAACTGGTGCGGGAGGTGGAGCGCTACCGGTTAGATCTGGTGGGGCTTACCTCTACGCACAGTCTTGGTTCTGGAACCATACTCCTGGATAGGGGTTGGACTCTTTTCTTCTCCGGAGTTGCCCAGGGTGTGAGGCGCCGGGCGGGTGTGGGGATACTCACAAGCCCCCGGCTGAGCGCCGCTGTGTTGGAGTTTACCCCGGTGGACGAGAGGGTCGCCTCCCACGCCTGCGGGTTGGGGGGAAAACTCTGACTGTTGTTTGTGCATATGCACCAAACAGGAGTTCGGAGTATTCGGCCTTCTTGGAGACCTTGACTGGAGTCCTGCATGGGGCTCCAGTGGGGGACTCCATTGTTCTGCTGGGGGACTTCAACGCACACGTGGGCAATGATGGAGACACCTGAGAGGCGTGATTGGGAGGAACGGCCTCCCTGATCTAAACCAGAGTGGTTGTTTGTTGTTGGACTTCTGTGCTAGTTATGGATTGTCTATAACGAACACCATGTTCGAACATAGGGATGCTCATAAGTGTACCTGGTACCAGAGCACCCTAGGCCGAAGGTCAATGATCGATTTCATAATCGTTTCATCTGATCTGAGGCCGTATGTTTTGGACACTCGGGTGAAGAGAGGGGCAGAGCTGTCAACCGATCACCATCTGGTGGTGAGTTGGGTCAGAGGGTGGGGAAGACTCTGGACAGACCTGGTAAGCCCAAACGTGTAGTGCGGGTAAATTGGGAACGTCTGGAGGAGGCCCCTGTCCAACAGACTTTCAACTCACACCTCCGGCGGAGCTTTTCGTGCATCCCTGTGGAGGCTGGGGGCATTGAACCCGAGTGGACAATGTTCAAAGTTTCCATTGCTGAAGCTGCGGCGAGGAGCTGTGGTCTTAGGGTCTTAGGTGCCTCAAGGGGCGGTAACCCCACGAACACCGTGGTGGACAACGGTGGTCAGGGAAGCCGTCCGACTGAAGAAGGAGTCTTTCCGGGATATGTTATCCCGGAGGACTCGGAGGCAGTTGCAGGGTACCCGAAGGGCCCGAAGGGCTGCAGCCTCTGCCGTGAAAGAGGCAAAGCAGCGGGTGTGGGAGAAGTTTGGAGAAGACATGGAGAAGGACTTTCGGTCGGCACCAAAGTGCTTCTGGAAAACTGTTCGCCACCTCAGGAGGGGGGCGGGGAACCATCCAAGCTGTGTACAGTAAGGATGGGACACTGTTGACCTCAACTGAGGAGGTAATAGGGCGGTGGAAGGAGCACTTTGAGGAACTCCTGAATCCGACTAATACGCCCTCTATGTTAGAGGCAGAGCTGGAGGATAATGGGGGATTGTTGTCGATTTCCCAGGCGGAAGTCACTGATGTAGTCAAACAACTACACAGTGGCAAAGCCCGGGATTGATGAGATCCGTCCAGAAATGCTCAAGGCTCTGGGTGTGGAGGGGCTGTCCTGGTTGACACGCCTTTTCAACATTGCGTGGAAGTCTGGGACGGTGCCAAAGGAGTGGCAGACTGTTGTGGTGGTTCCCCTTTTAAAAAGGGGGACCAGGGTGTGTGCCAATTATAGGGGTATCACACTTCTCAGCCTCCCTGGTAAAGTCTACTCCAAGGTGCTGGAAAGGAGGGTTCGCCAATAGTCGAACCTCGGGTTGAGGAGGAACAATGCGGATTCCGTCCTGGTCGTGGAACAACGGACCAGCTCTTCACTCGCAAGGATCCTGGAGGGAGCCTGGGAGTATGCCCAACCGGGTCTACATGTGTTTTGTGGATTTGGAGAAGGCGTATGACCGGGTCCCCGGGAGATACTGTGGGAGGTGCTGCTGGGAGTATGGGGTGAGGGGTCTCTTCTCAGGGCCATCCAATCTCTGTACAACCAAAGCGAGAGCTGTGTCCGGGTTCTCGGTAGTAAGTCGGACTCGTTTCAGGTGAGGGTTGGCCTCCGCCAGGGCTGCGCTTTGTCACCAATCCTGTTTGTAGTATTTATGGACAGGATATCGAGGCGTAGTCGGGGTGGGGAGGGGTTGCAGTTTGGTGGGCTGGGGATCTCATCGCTGCTCTTTGCAGATGATGTGGTCCTGATGGCATCATCGGCCTGCGACCTTCAGCACTCACTGGATCGGTTCGCAAACCGAGTGTGAAGCGGTTGGGATGAGGATCAGCACCTCTAAATCTGAGGCCATGGTTCTCAGCAGGAAACCGATGGAATGCCTTCTCCAGGTCCAGGTAGGGAATGAGTCCTTGAGGGACCCCAAGTGAAGGAGTTCAAGACGAAAACCTTGGGGTTGTGTACCCTCACCTATGGTCATGAAGGCTGGGTCATGACCGAAAGAACGAGATCCAGGGTACAAGCGGCTGAAATGGGTTTCCTCAGGAGGGTGGCTGGCGTCTCCCTTAGAGATGGGGTGAGAAGCTCAGTCATCCGTGAGGAGCTCGGAGAGAGCCGCTGCTCCTTTTGCGTCGAAAGGAGCCAGTTGAGGTGGTTCGGGCATCTGGTAAGGATGCCCCTGGGCGCCTCCCTAGGGAGGTGTTCCAGGCACGTCCAGCTGGGAGGAGGCCTCGGGAAGACCCAGGACTAGGTGGAGGGATTATATCTCCAACCTGGCCTGGGAACGCCTCAGGATCCCCAGTCGGAGCTGGTTAATGTTGCTCGGGAAAGGGAAGTTTGGGGTCCCCTGCTGGAGCTGCTCCCTCCGCGACCCGACACCGGATAAGCGGACGAAGATGGATGGATGGATGGACCATTAAAAGTTAGTAATAAAGGGTTAGGGGATTGTTAAGGGGATAGGACCTGTACATGTAAGCATTGATGCCTGGCCAATAGTAGTGTGTGGCCATAGTGGGGAAAAAAATATTGCAACCGGGACGGTACGTGGGACATTTTTTTGCTGTTCAACTGTGAAGCTGCACTAGTCTTGTTTTATGGTTGTGTGGAGGCTCCACGCAGAGCTTTCGCCGTAGCCTACGTAAGTGGCCTGATGTTTATACTTGTGCGCTGGTGTGTGCGTTGAGCCGGCGTGTGTGTGTGTGGTAGAGTGAGGGAGAAGTGAGAGTGACAGCGAGCGAGTAGTGACTCTAGAATCTTGTGAGAGAAACAAAGTGTCTCCCCTGTGTTTTCTGACCACGGTGGGAAATCTTTAGCAGGAAACACTTCGGCATTTTGGGTCCATTGCTGCTCCGCTGTCTGCTCTGGTCCCTGTCTGCTCTGGTCTCTGTCTGCTCTGGTCCCTGTCTGCTCTGGTCTCTGTCTCCTCTGGTCTCTGTCTCCTCTGGTCTTTGTCTCCTCTGGTCCCTGTCTGCTCTGGTCCCTGTCTGCCCTGGTCTCTGTCTCATCTGGTCTCTGTCTCCTCTGGTCTCTGTCTGCTCTGGTCCCTGTCTGCTCTGGTCTCTGTCTCCTCTGGTCTCTGTGTATGTCTGCTCTGGTCCCTGTCTGCTCTGGTCTCTGTCTCCTCTGGTCCCTGTCTGCTCTGGTCCCTGTGTATGTCTGCTCTGGTCCCTGTCTGCTCTGGTCTCTGTCTCCTCTGGTCCCTGTCTGCTCTGGTCCCTGTGTATGTCTGCTCTGGTCCCTGTCTGCTCTGGTCTCTGTCTCCTCTGGTCCCTGTCTGCTCTGGTCCCTGTCTGCTCTGGTCTCTGTCTCCTCTGGTCTCTGTCTGCTCTGGTCCCTGTCTGCTCTGGTCTCTGTCTCCTCTGGTCTCTGTGTATGTCTGCTCTGGTCCCTGTCTGCTCTGGTCTCTGTCTCCTCTGGTCCCTGTCTGCTCTAGTACCTGTGTATGTCTGCTCTGGTCCCTGTCTGCTCTAGTCTCTGTCTCCTCTGGTCCCTGTCTGCTCTAGTACCTGTGTATGTCTGCTCTGGTCCCTGTCTGCTCTGGTCTCTGTCTCCTCTGGTCCCTGTCTGCTCGAGTACCTGTGTATGTCTGCTCTGGTCCCTGTCTGCTCTGGTCTCTGTCTCCTCTGGTCCCTGTCTGCTCTGGTCCCTGTGTATGTCTGCTCTGGTCCCTGTCTCTCTGGTCTCTGTCTCCTCTGGTCCCTGTCTGCTCTGGTCCCTGTGTATGTCTGCTCTGGTCCCTGTCTGCTCTGGTCTCTGTCTCATCTGGTCCCTGTCTGCTCTGGTCCCTGTCTGCTCTGGTCTCTGTCTCCTCTGGTCTCTGTCTGCTCTGGTCCCTGTCTGCTCTGGTCTCTCTCTCCTCTGGTCTCTGTGTATGTCTGCTCTGGTCCCTGTCTGCTCTGGTCTCTGTCTCCTCTGGTCCCTGTCTGCTCTCGTACCTGTGTATGTCTGCTCTGGTCCCTGTCTGCTCTGGTCTCTGTCTCCTCTGGTCCCTGTCTGCTCTGGTCCCTGTGTATGTCTGCTCTGGTCCCTGTCTGCTCTGGTCTCTGTCTCCTCTGGTCCCTGTCTGCTCTGGTCCCTGTGTATGTCTGCTCTGGTCCCTGTCTGCTCCGGTCTCTGTCTCCTCTGGTCCCTGTCTGCTCTGGTCCCTGTCTGCTCTGGTCTCTCTCTCCTCTGGTCTCTGTGTATGTCTGCTCTGGTCTCTGTCTCCTCTGGTCCCTGTCTGCTCTGGTCCCTGTGTATGTCTGCTCTGGTCCCTGTCTGCTCTGGTCTCTGTCTCCTCTGGTCCCTGTCTGCTCTGGTCCCTGTGTATGTCTGCTCTGGTCCCTGTCTGCTCTGGTCTCTGTCTCCTCTGGTCCCTGTCTGCTCTGGTCCCTGTCTGCTCTGGTCTCTGTCTCCTCTGGTCTCTGTCTGCTCTGGTCCCTGTCTGCTCTGGTCTCTCTCTCCTCTGGTCTCTGTGTATGTCTGCTCTGGTCTCTGTCTCCTCTGGTGCCTGTCTGCTCTGGTCCCTGTGTATGTCTGCTCTGGTCCCTGTCTGCTCTGGTCTCTCTCTCCTCTGGTCTCTGTGTATGTCTGCTCTGGTCTCTGTCTCCTCTGGTCCCTGTCTGCTCTGGTCCCTGTGTATGTCTGCTCTGGTCCCTGTCTGCTCTGGTCTCTGTCTCCTCTGGTCCCTGTCTGCTCTGGTCCCTGTCTGCTCTGGTCTCTGTCTCCTCTGGTCTCTGTCTGCTCTGGTCCCTGTCTGCTCTGGTCTCTCTCTCCTCTGGTCTCTGTGTATGTCTGCTCTGGTCTCTGTCTCCTCTGGTGCCTGTCTGCTCTGGTCCCTGTGTATGTCTGCTTTGCACTTGACCCTGTGCTAAGAGAACATGGAGCCAACTAATTTCCTGTCTTCATTACATGACACTGGTGTGTGTGTGTGTGTGTGTGTGTGTGTGTGTGTGTGTGTGTGTGTGTTACCCTGGCCACGCTCCCCCACTACCCTTTCTCTCCATTAGTGAGTATAAGTAACCTGTTAAGACTTCTAGTAGAGATGAAAACAACATGATCTGGGAAAATATTGAATAATCAATAGAAGGTAATTCTCTCTGATTACCCGGATACGTGTGCGGCGCACCAAAATGGTAGTTGAGTCTTGTCAAGTTGCCCCCCTTCCCTCCCCCTTTGCTCTTGCTGCTTTCACAAGGCAAAAATCCATACTCAGCAAATACAATCTAATTTCTCCCTGCCCTGCCAGTTTAAATAGCCTGCATTGAATTAAGTCGGTAAAAACAGAAATCGATCTTTCCGTTGGCCATCTCAATGCGGCGCCTCGCACCACTGGGCCTGTAATCACCGCTGATCCCTGGGAGAAATTAATCCACAGAGAGGGGACAGGAGTGTATAGTATGTAGGTGAGTGTGTGTAAAGAGAGAGGCACACACTTGTCTGAGAGAAAGAGATATTGCTCTATTGGTTTACAATATGTTTTTATTAGCAGTCACAATAGTATTTGAGAGGCATTACAGATATTAAATCTTGATTTATATAAAATACATTGTATTCCCTTGCAGTTAATATGAGCAGATCAATTCCACTCATTTAGTTGGAATTCACTTCGTTCAAATGAAATTCAGTCGAGTCATCTTCATTTCTCTTTCACTCTCTTCATACACATCCTGATGGACACACCCTGTGTCTACACACACACACACACACACACACACACACACACACACACACACACACACACACACACACCTCATTTTGCCTCCTCCACCCTCTCAAACACTCATTAACTCTCTACTCTATCTTTTCTCACCAAACACTGTGTAGGAACACAGATCAATACAAGTTTGTGATGTGATTCCCCACTTTGAGTGCTGGCTCTGTGCTGATTTTCCCCTTCTCCCCTTTCTCTCTTCCCTCCTTTTATCCTTTCAGACCAAAACAAGAGGCAGGACCTGACACCTTTCAGCTGTCTGCTCTGACCCGAAACAAACTGCTCACCGTTTTAAATTCAAAGTAAAAAAGATTTAAAACTGTTCTGTTGCAGGATAGTATCCAGGAAGGGTTAAGCTCAAGGGCAACTGAACTTGGTTAAAGGTGTGCCAAAATAGTTTTGTCTCTCATCTGCGAAATCCCACTATTTAGGCTACATCTACACTACATTATTTTCATTTTCAAGTAGAGTTTTGAGACAAAAACGATCTCCGTCCACACAAGAGTTTTAGTTTCAGTAGAATATCTAATCCCCGTCCTTATTAACACGTCTGACAAAGCATATCACATGACCATTTGCATACATTGGGCATGCGCATGCCTGTGTAAACAGAAAGTAGATTATTTGACGTTACTCTGCGGTTGAAAATCATGGATGTACAAATTGAAAATACAGAAAATACTTTGGATAAAGAACAACAATGGCAAAAAGTAAATCCAGGGATTATTTGCTTGGACCGATGCTGAGATGGAACTGTTGCTGAAAGGTGTGTCATCCTACCTAACCGATAAGACTGACTGACGTGCTTCGTAGTTTCTAAAGGTCTCCATTTGTGCCCATCCAGACTACAAAGCAACCCTGAGGTTTTCAAACCAAATGGGGGCAGCAGTGTTTCCAAATGTCTCCGTTTCAGGGGCTCGGAAACGCCAGAGTAGTGTGGACGCGATGTTCAAAGACTGACATGATGCCGTCATAATCATGACAAAAATGAAATAGGACTCTTTATAAGGTACTTTGTCACATACACGTAGCGAAATTCATTCTCTGCATTTAACCCATCCCTCAAGGGAGCAGCGCACGGGGACCAACTCCAAATCTGAGCCAGTGCCTTGATCAAGGGCACTGCCTGGAGAACCTAGTACATGTTTTTAATGATGGGGGAAACCGGAGCACCTGGAGGAAACCCATGCAAACATGGGGAGAACATGCAAACTCCACACAGAAAGGCCCCATGACGACCTGGATTCGAACACAGAACCTTCTTGCTGTGAGGCCACGGTGCTAACCATTGGGCCACCATGCTGCTGACACTTATGACTGTTATGACTGTCATTAAGTGTCATTTGATAAATTATGACAGTTAATGCAACGTTAGCATTGTTTGAGATGACAACACTCTCTCTGTGTTATGACAACTCATAAATATGTCATAGCAGGCCTAGTCTAGCATTGCCAAACCTATCTCAACAGCGCTGGGGCCAGGCTATACCACAGATAGATTCTGGGATAGGAGAAAAAAAACTCTACCATATGACACAGATACAGGAAACTAGCGCGAGTTGGGGCGTCTCGGTTCTAAACCACACACATCCACACACACAACCCCGGGCGCCAGCACACAAGAGCGCAGTCCATGGTTCTGAAAAGCTAGACAATATCGCTTGTACCTCGGCTTGTTACTTTTTTGCCATGCTGTTTTTGCATTGCTCATATTTCTTTGTTATATTGTATATTTGTCACATTTCGATTATTTGATGAATTGTGCATGATTCTTGCAATCTTTGAGTGGCATATTCATGGTTGAATGCATTATTTTAAGCGGTTTTGTAAAAAGTGTCAGCTGAAAAATAAATTGTAAAGTAAATTATAGTATTTTAACAGATATAAGTGGGTTGTACAATTTTGTTAACCCCTAGGTGGGGATCTGACTTCAGTTTTAGGGCACCCTTATTGACAAGTTATTACGATTAGGGAAATGGCGGACCCAAAAATGCAGAGACAACAGAGCAGTGGTGAGCTTGAGGATTTAATAAAATAAAAATGGATACAACAAAAGGAATCCTGAAGAAAGCAGGTAAAAAAATGGTACCAAAAGCCATTGAGGAAACAAAAGATCAGTCATTCAAAAATAAACTGGCACACTGAGACAAAGGGGGTAGACACGCACACACAATGATCTTACAACAGACAAAGTTAACACAGAGACTAAATACACAAGGTAACAAGGGTGAAACAAGGGACCAGTGACACGAGGGCTCAGAAACAAGTGAAACACATCAGGGCAGACAATCATAAAGGCAGGAAAAACAAGGCAGGAAGTAAAACAAGACATGACAAGGGAGAAAACAGACTACAAAATAAAACAGGAAACTGAAACATAAAACATACACAAGGATGAACACAGGGTAAAACACGGCAGAGAACACAAGAGAAAACAAGGAAACGGGGAATGAATTAAAGGTCCCATGACATGGTGCTCTTTGGATGTTTTTATATAGACCTTAGTGGTCCCCTAATACTGTATCTGAAGTCTCTTTTATATAGACCTTAGTGGTCCCCTAATACTGTATCTGAAGTCTCTTTTATATAGACCTTAGTGGTCCCCTAATACTGTATCTGAAGTCTCTTTTATATAGACCTTATTGGTCCCCTAAAACTGTATCTGATTTCTCTTTTATATAGACCTTAGTGGTCCCCTAATAATGTATCTGAAGTCTCTTTTATATAGACCTTAGTGTTCCCCTAATACTGTATCTGAAGTCTCTTTTATATAGACCTTAGTGGTCCTCTAATACTGTATCTGAAGTCTCTTTTATATAGGCCTTAGTGGTCCCCTAATACTGTATCTGAAGTCTCTTTTATATAGACCTTAGTGGTCTGAAGTATCTGAAGTCTCTTTTATATAGACCCCCTAATACTGTATCTGAAGTCTCTTTTATATAGACCTTATTGGTCCCCTAAAACTGTATCTGAAGTCTCTTTTATATAGACCTTAGTGGTCCCCTAATACTGAGCAAGGTGGAGGGTGGGGGTGTGGCCTTGACCAACTGCCACTTTGCTTGTTTGAAAGCCATGATGAAAGCCTGTTTCTTATTAAAAGTAGCTGACTTTAGGGCAGACTGGGAACAAGTAATGATTTTTTGATGGGTGTAGAGTGAGTGCTCATATATTCACTCAAGTGCTGAGACAATTACTCTGCCGATATGAGAGTCAGACTGTGAGTTGGTGTTGACTTGAGGAGGATATAATGGTGAGGTCTCAGACAGAAAATTCCCTTAGCGCGGATTTCCCCCCCAAATACCCAGCTGTGTTATTATTAACACTTTTATTTACCAGAAAGCAACTCTCCTACTAATAAAAAATATATTTATTGCTTTGCTGTGGCAGAAAATTGCCTAAATTTGATGAGAACGCACACTTGCACTCAATTTTCCATGCATCACTCATCCAGGAGCTATCAAAGTGACATCAATTAGGAAGAATGCGACGCGAAGGCATCATTTATAGTCGAAAAAATAATCACAAAACATTCAGCCCAAGGGGGATCCGCAACACAATTTGGTTGTGCCACAGTTTTTCATTGTGCCCTCCTGCCTGTCACATCTAGTACCCGTTCCCACTTACATCTGGGAGCTATCAGGGGCTAATTAGCAGATAATCAATGTTTAATTAAAATGGGGTTGTTAATTAAAATGACTGGTGGAGGGGTTTGGGACCCTTTTTTCTCTCTCCCTCTAACACCTCAGGCGTTGTAGGAATATGGGGCTTCTCTGGGGGAGCACAGGGAGATATGTTAAACTGTAAACTTTGGTAACTTAAGGAAGAGTTTGCAAAGCCATTAAAAGCAAATTGAATTGAAACTCACATCAAGTTGTCAAGTGAGGAATTACATAGCCAGTGTTTTCATAAAACTCTGAGGTATCATCACCTTCTGTTGTATTCATGGGCCCGACCTCAGACTTTGTTTCAATTGTGATATGTGTGCTCTGTGCAAGATAGAGAATAGAGCAGGGGCTTAAACTCAGTGTTAGACAATATACTATAAAGGACCTCATGGTGGAGATATTTTCTTCTGGGTGCAGTTAATCCATACTTGTAGAGGATGACAGATGGCCTTTTGACTTGTTTTTAGTGGCTTTGATTGAATAGCTGCCTCGACTGTCTTGTTTCCAGTAGAACAAATGAGTTTCAGTGTGAGTAGCCACCAGCTCAGGGGCTGCTACTTCAAAATGAGGTATTTTTATCCACTGCCTCTGCTGGGAGTAAATGGAAGTGTGGGGAGAGAGGAAGAGGGAAGAGGTTTCGAAGTGACACACAAATAGAGCAGTGTGTGTGTGTGTGTGTGTGTGTGTGTGTGTGTGTGTGTGTGTGTGTGTGTGAGATAGGGGATGCACTCGTCCCCTGGCCGTGCCAAGAAGCTGTATTTTTAAGCTGGAGCTAATTGGAAACAGAGTACAACAGGACTCTCATAAGAAAAATATCCCTTTTATTGCAGCCAGTGATTAACACTGACCTTTAGCTAAGAAGGAAAAGTGCTTGAGCTGAGAGGAAGGCAGATAGAGACGGAGAGAGGAGAGAAAATGACAGAAAGAGGCGCGACAGATCACAGTAATTAATGTCTATGGGAGACCTTAAGGCGTTATGCAAATAAAAGATGAATTCCAAAGTTCAAACTCACCACAGGGGTGCATGTCTGCGTGCGCACACACACACACACACACACACACACGCACACACTTTTTCCTCAATAGAAAGGAAGCCTTAAAAGGAAAGGAGAAAAAAAAAGAATTGGCCAATACCTAATGTTATCTCCTATGTAGGAGATCAACTTTTAGGCTTATTAAGGCTGTTTTGAGACTGCAGCACTCAGTGCATTGATTCCCAACCAGGGGTACAATTACAAGCATGTATCAGCTTTAACACCTTAAAGGAGAATCCCGACCAATTTTTACGTTAATGTTGATCGCTATAAACATGCATGTACTTTCGATTGAAAAAAACCCGACCCGAATCAGTGCAGGCAACACGGAGAAGCTGCAGCTACATGTATGAGCTTCCACTGAGCTAAAACGACAAGTTTTAGAGTGCCTTTGTGCCTCTTAACAGACATAAAATGCAATTAAAATGCATAGGCGGAGTTTGACATTCGAGCCAGGGGTAGCAACAAAAAAAAACTCATTGTAGCAGCTGAGACCTGGGAACACAGCACGAGCAGATATGGACAAAACAAACATGCTAAATAAACATATATGTTTATTTTTTAAAGCAGATTTTAAATTACATTGTAACAATTTAACAATTCGCCCTTATGAAATCCAATCGCGGCACGGCTGTGTTGGAGCACTAACAGACGGTGGTGGAATGCCCCGACACTTAAATTCAACTAAAATGTAACAGTGAACAATCAGTGTTGGACCTAAAGTGTGTTGAGATGCCTCTCCAAACGCAGAAACCAAGCGCAATCATACCATAAAACGTTATGACACGTTAAGAAAAAAGATCAGTATTTTGCCGTAATCCAATGACATGAAAAAAAGTAATCCACAGCGATCAGTAGATCCACAAACAGAGTCACGGTGTATCCAGCAAGGCCTATACTAGTGTCACATTCACCAGTCAGCTCCAAACAGGCGAACGAGGTGAACTTTGCCGTTTAAACAAAGTGGAATAAAACGTATCAAAGTCCAAATCTACACAAAATGCGCATTCAATTAGTAAGCTGACAGCAAATTTATATACATGTCATTTAGGCAACCTTTATTGCAACATGGGCACGGTGAGATTTCCAGACTAGTGCAACAGTAATTATCGTGTTTTTGCTTCCTGCATATGCGTCGACAATGGTCTCAAGTAAGAGCCAGAGCCCTGAAAAAATATTAGTTTTACTAAAGCAGTATATATGAAATCAGATGTATTACCTATCACCATTTAGTTGTTTTATGTCATTTAAAGTATTTATAAAATATCTGGTTATGCCAGAAGTAATTATTCCACTCATTTTTTAAACAATGCAATTACCCTTTTCAGCTACCAGGGGGGGCAGTGCTCCGCATTGCTTTATCCCTACCTAATTTCTGTTAGGTTCATCTGAAACATTAAACATGTTAGAAATTAATCGTGGGTTGACTGCGATTTCACTCGGTTGTATATGAGAGGTTGTAGTGAGCTCACTTTTGCTGCTAGGATGAAGACTATGGTATTGAATTAAACAGGAAAACATCAGGCATGCATTGGTACCACTCTAAATGTGCTAACAAACAGGGAAGGGGGCTAAATAATTCACCAAATGTTACCAAAAGTTTAACCAAATAAATCCTAGCTTGCACTTTCTGTCTGTCTTCCATCAGAGTGCAGTTTTTCCTTGTCTTTCATATTTGCGTTTACTATTGTGGAAGTGGCAAAGACCTGGTGGTTGATTATGAAAGTCATTTTCATCATTTCACAGCCTTAATATGAATCTAAAGTGTAATATGACATTGACAAAATATTAAATAGGTTATTCAATGCTAATTCTTTCACTTTAAAATCATTTGTTTATTCAGGTTGAAGATAGTTGCAGCACAAAAGATGACAGGGACAGTGCAGGGAAGTGCCAGGATGTCCCAGGATGCTCTACATAACAATATTTCAGACTGCCCAAGTCAGATAGTCACAGCCTGGAAAATGTTTTTGCTTACCACCCTCAGCAAAAGCCTAAACACCTGTCTCTACAGAGAGTGTTTAGTTGTAAAGATGGTACCAACCGCAAATGGCTAATAAACACAACCCCAATTCTCATCATTGGTTTTGAGATGTTACTTGCTGTGAATACCTTGTCTGATAGGCTACAGTATTGTGGCAGAGTATCAGGACTTCCTGGCTAATGTCTGTCATGCACAGCTAGGGGCGAATGGCCGGATGATGGGCCTATTTGGGAGAAAGAATTTAGCTTATTCACCGTAACCCCCAGAGTTAGACTAGTCCATACATACCCTTCTCATCTCCGTGTGTGCTGTAACGCTGTCTGACGGCTCCAGCATTAGCTTAGCCTAGCACAGATCCTGCAAGTAACTGGTTCCAACTAGCCTACTGCTCCCAATTGTGACAAAAGTGACAAAATAACTCCAACATGTTCCTATTTACATGTTGTGATTTGTAGAGTCACAGCGTGTACAAAAAAACAACGTAACATGAGACACAGCCATCTTCTAACAGTAAACAAACCGGGAACTATATTCTCAGACAGGCTTGCTGCGAGCATATCACTCCGCCAAAGTACTATATTCTTCCGCCTGAGAATATAGTTCCCGGGTTTGTTTAGGGATAGAAGACGGCTGTGTCTCATGTTACGTTGTTTTTTTGTACACGCTGTGACTCTACAAATCACAACCTGTAAATAGGAACATGTTGGTTAAGCGATCTGCATGTGGTGTCTGCGTGTGGCATGCAAGTTTTGTGTGTCTGAGGTGTATGTCACATTTAAGCTGCCAAAGTGCTCACTCGGTGTGCAGTGTGAGAGGGGGAGTGGCCAGCGGCTCAAGCGTCAAAAGCTAATGTGTGCTTCTTTTACCGATACATATTTAACTATATCTTTTGCATTTCTAATCCAAACAACGTCAAACTTTGCACCACACTTACTCGTGGCCCTAGCAAGACAGCTGTCATTTTGTAATCCATTGGACTAACAGTTCTAGAGATATGCGCATAACACACACACACACACATACATTTATAGATAGATAAGGATTTATTGGTCCCCAGGGGGAAATTCACAAGCTACCCAGCAGTATGTAAAGCAATTATATATTATAGATATATAGATATATAGGCTAAATAAATTAAATTAGCTCCACATTCACCAGCTGCAACATTAAAATGATGAATACATTAATGCAACAATAATTATAATCCAACAATATATAATATATATTATCAAGCAAGTAAACCTATTTGTTTATTAAACAAAGATGTTATTTTCTCGCTCCAAAAAGCATTATTTGCGTATTAAAATCACTAAAACTTTCTTCTGGGGGAAAATGCCCCCAGACCACCTCTACCTGATTTTAGTTTCATATCTTGCCACATTTATCCACTACTATACAGTTTGCAGGTCTGTTATGTAGCTAGTATAGAATGTGTCACCAGCATGTCTGAGTAACCATGTTCTTTTAATTAAATACATTTTGATCGTGAATCATGATATGGATTCTGATTCACTCCCTCTTCTGATCACTTTTACTTTTGCTCCTGCACTTGCATCATTTCCCTACATGGCTGAATGAAGTTATCTTACCTTAGGACAACATTTTTTATAAGCACACACTGTTGAAAAAATAGGCTGTTCTTTATACAATGATAATCTCATCCAAGAGACAGGGAAACAAAAAGGAGGGAGAGAGAACAAGGAAGAAGACAGAGCATGACTTAGAGATAGAGACGGAAGGAATAAAAAGGACAGAATTAAAGGGAGAGAGAGACAGACGGAGAGGAGATGAAGGGGAAGCCAGAGCACTTCAAACAGCTCTCCGCTTGTTCCATGTGCAGTAATAATAAATGGGGCTTCATTATTTAGTTGTGTATGTCTGTAGTGCTGCTGCTGCCAGTTGCATTGCAAAACCCTTGCCTACTTATCACTACGTCATTCTCCTATTTACTAATCTAGAAAAGAGAGAAGACCTGTTTGAAGAGTGTGTAAGTGTGGGGGCATACACAATCCTGCCCGGTGCGTGTGAGGATGCGTGTGTGTTTGTAAGTCTATTTTGCCAAGGGAGATGATTATCTATTTACCGATGCCACCCACACAATCCCATGACCCTGTATTGTGGGGGCTGGATGAGAGAGGTAAAGAGACAGAGAAAGAAATTGAGAGACAGAGAGATTTCAATATTATTATTGTTCCTCATGCAAGCCGTCGTCAACAGTGCCATCTTTGAAGCCACTCAGAATAACAAGATCTCACCTTCATCATATCACCTTGCTCTGCAAACTTCGACAAGTTCTGAAAAGGGAGGGGAAACAAAGGTAATACTCCAGGTTGTGAGTTTCTCTCTTGAAGCTAGGGTGGATGGCTCTACTCAAAGGTCAGTGCTGGCTCCATTAGCAGGTATCGTATCTGCTCGGAGGTGTTAACCCCAGCAGCTAACCTACAGGAAGGGAAGGGGTATGAGGTAGAGGGAGCGTTCAGATGGGCTACAGAGTGGCTCACCTCAGCCTATGTTGAGTTGAGGTGCTAACTATCTATGATGGACAACCTCTAGTGACCTACTCAGCAGAATAAATTACTGTGAGAGGGTGTGTTCCCGAAGCGCGCGCCTGGCTATTCATACCAGATGTGCATTTCTCCACGGAGGTCACAAAGTGATCCTGCACCTCTCCACTCTATAGAACAGCTCTCTCTCTCTCTCTCTCTCTCTCTCTCTCTCTCTCTCTCTCTCTCTCTCTCTGGGAGTGGTTGTGTTTGGTTGTGGATGTGTGTGTGTGTGTGTGTGTGTGTGTGTGTGTCACTCTCTCTCTGTCTGTCCGTCTTTCTTTGTGTGCCTGCAGATCGCCTGTCTCGCTTTAGACACAGCTGAGAAGTGAAGACAGTCAAAATCACCATAAAAGTGTGTTTTATTTTGAAAATTCATTTTATTTTGTAATGTCTCCAGCCTCCCTGTGACCTTCTTGTATGTAATTACCTACTGTACCTGGCTTGACACATTTGCTTGTGGCTTGCGGAAGAAATAAAGGGGATGCCAAAAAGATTGCTGCAGCATGTGGGCCCGGTGTGTTTTTGGTGTAAGATCCCTCAAGATGCCTGTCTGTATGCAGTTTCATCATATATATCATACTGTTTATCTTAGTTTGCCACAAATCTTAATATTTGGCAAATTCTTGCAAACTTGAGCTGCTGGCGGAGACAAACCAGCCTTTCTCTTTCTACCAGTGGTACATCCCAATGGCCAATGATTAAGCATGTCCATGATGTCGGGTTCTGTATCAAGTCTGCTCGTAGTACTTTGTTAATGAATGTTATAATATCTTCCCATAAGTTTGTTGTCATTTGACATTCATATAACATGCAAGCATCAATGTGCCTCTGCTTCTTTTGCATCTCCAGCATATATCTGAATCCCATAGGTCTTGCCATTTTACAGGGAGTCCAGTAACCCCTATGAATGATCCTGTAAGGCAAGGCAAGGCAAGGCAAGGCAAGGCAAGGCAGCTTTATTTATATAGCACATTTCAGCAACAGGGCAATTCAAAGTGCTTTACATAAAACATTAAAGAGCAGTTAGAAAACAATTAAAAAACAATAATAAACAAATTAAAAACATTAAAAGACAAGAATAAAATTGATAGTGCAGTATAAGAATAAAAGTTACAGTGCAGTATAAGAAATTAAAGTTAATAAAATAGATTATTTAAAGAAAAGCAACATCAAAAAGATAGGTCTTTAGCTTAGATTTAAAAGAACTGAGAGTTGCAGCGGACCTACAGGTTTCTGGAAGTTTGTTCCAGATATGTGGAGCATAAAAACTGAACGCTGCTTCCCCCTGTTTAGTTCTGACTCTGGGGACAACAAGTAGACCTGGGTGGGTCATAATGTAGTAACAGATCAGAAATGTATTTTGGCCCTAAACCGTTTAGTGATTTATAAACCAGTAAAAGTATTTTGAAATCAATTCTTTGAGGCACTGGAAGCCAGTGTAGAGACTTCAGTACTGGAGTGATGTGATCCACTTTCTTGGTTTTAGTGAGGACTCGAGCAGCAGCGTTTTGAATCAGCTGCAGCTGTCTGATTGATTTTTTAGGGAGACCTGTAAAGACACCGTTACAGTAGTCAAGTCTACTGAAGATAAAAGCATGGACAAGTTTTTCCAGATCCTGCTGAGACATAAGCCCTTTAACCCTTGATATATTTTTTAAGGTGATAATAGGCTGATTTTTTAATTATGTTAATGTGGCTTTTTAAAATTCAGGTCTGAGTCCATGACTACACCAAGATTTCTTGCTTTGTCTGTTGTTTTTAACATTGTCGTTTGAAGCTGAGCGCTGACTTTCAATCGTTCCTCTTTTGCTCCAAAAACAACCACCTCCGTTTTTCTTCATTTAATTTAAGAAAGTTCTGGCACATCCAATCATTAATCTGTTCAATGCACATATTTAATTGTTGTATTGGGCTATAGTTCCCTGGCGATAAGGTTATGTAAATTTGTGTGTCATCCGCATAACTATGGTAACTTATTTTGTTGTTTTCCATAATCTGAGACAGTGGAAGCATGTAGATGTTGAACAGAAGAGGCCCCAGAACTGAGCCTTGGGGAACTCCGCACGTCATATTTGTGTGCTCAGATGTATAATTACCTATAGACACAAAGTAGTCCCTATTCTTTAAATAGGATTCAAACCACTTTAGTACTGAGCCAGAAAGACCAACCCAGTTTTCCAATCGGTCAAGCAATATGTCATGGTCTACCGTATCAAATGCAGCACTGAGATCAAGTAATACTAAGACTGAAATTTTGCCACTATCTGTGTTTAAGTGGATGTCATTAAAGACTTTAACAAGAGCTGTCTCAGTGCTGTGGTGTGGTCGAAAACCTGACTGGAAGGCATCAAAACTGTTGTTTAGTGATAAGAAAAGGTTGAGTTGTTGAAAAACCACTTTTTCTATGATTTTACTTAAAAATGGAAGGTTTGATATTGGCCTATAGTTGCTCATTAGTGTCATGTCTAGATTGTTCTTTTTTAGGAGTGGCTTGATGACTACCGTTTTCAAGGCCTGTGGGAAGATACCTGAGAGCAGAGATGTGTTTACAATCTGTAGAAGATCAGAAGCCAAACAATTCGAAACATTTTTGAAAACACCCGTTGGTAGAATATCAAGGCAACAGGAGGAGGTTTTCAGATTTTGTATTATGTCCTCCAGGTTTTTAAGGTTGATCGTATGAAATTGTGTCATGTTGGAATTTGTTTCGCGTGCACACTGTGACAACACATATCCTGTACTTGATATGGAAGCACTGACTGTTTGTCTAATTTTCTGAATTTTGTCTGTGAAGAAGGAGGCAAAGTCATTGCAAGCCTTGGTAGACAACAGTTCAGATGCTATTGGTACTGGAGGGTTTGTTAAACTATCAACAGTAGCAAACAAAGCACGTGAATTATTATTGTTTCTGGCAATAATGTCAGAGAAAAAGGACCGCCTTGCATTCCTTAATCTCAGATTATAAATGCGAAGTCTCTCTTTATAAGTGTTATAATGGACCTGGAGATTAGATTTTCGCCAACTGCGTTCAGCTTTTCGACACTCTCTTTTTTCTGTTCTCACAACTATAAAATTTCTCCATGGAGATCTTTCCTTACCAGAGACAGCTTTGACCTTAATGGGAGCAATAGCATCAATAACATTCGTAATTTTACAGTTGAAATTATCTACAAGCTCAGTGACTGAGGCCCCAGTGAGGGTGGGTGTAGAGGAGAAAAGCTGAATGAATGATTCACTGGTGTTTTCAGTGATATACCGTTTTCTGATTAACTTTGTTTGAGCACTTTTGGGCAGAGAGATAGTGCCGTTAAAGAAAACACAGGAATGATCAGAGAGAGCAACATCAGTCACCACAACCTTGGAAATGTTCAGACCCTTGGAGATAATCAAGTCCAGAGTGTGCCCCTTATTGTGCGTGGGCTGTGTCACATGCTGAGTCAGTCCATAGCTCTCAAAAATACAACACAGTTCTTTGGTCCCTCGGTCCTGGGGGTTGTCAACATGAATGTTGAAATCACCAGCAATAATTACACGGTCAAAGTTAATACAGATTATAGACAACAGTTCAGTAAAGTCGTCAAAGAAGGTTGCACAGTATTTAGGTGGCCTGTAGATATTTAGAAGTAGAGCTTGAGGGGAGGATCTTAGCTGAAGAGCCACATATTCAAAAGAAGCAAAATTTCCGTAAGATATTTGCGTACATTGGAATGAGACATTAAACAAAATGGCGACTCCACCTCCTTTCTTATTCACTCTATTCTCACTCATAAAACTGAAGTTAGGGGGGGCTGACTCAATGAGAACAGCAGCACTGTTATTATGGTCCAACCAGGTTTCAGTTAAAAACATAAAATCAAGATTGTGGTTGATAATAAAATCATTGATTAAAAATGATTTTCCCGCCAAAGACCTAACGTTTAGTAGTGCTAGTGTTAGTGCGTTTTCATTTTTTGGGACAGACTGTGGCTGACGAGGAATGGATGCTAAATTTGCAAAGTTTGCAGTTCCGTGCTTATTCACCATTCTTTTTCTATTACCTATCACAACATAAATTGTGGAAGAATAATACGTAGGGCCCAGGCTTGTCTTGGAAAAAGTCATGAGTGCTACTAGGCATGCAGCCTGGACCCGGCCCATATCAGTTAATGCTTGCTGCATTTTGCACACAAGCATCCTTATCAGTTTGGGGAGAAGGAATTAACTGCCGTCCTTGAGGGGGCAGAGGTGCCTGGCGCTTTACGATGGGAGAAGGAAGGGGGGCATACTTGGTTCCAGCATTTACCAGCTGCTTCATCTGGTCAGTGAACTCTAACATGGGGATGGGGGAAAGAGGGGAGAGCGACGTATCCTTAAAGAGGTCCTCAAAGCTTTCATGGTTGTCAAAGGGGTTTGAGGAGTGTTGGACGGGTGAGAAGGGGGGTTGAGATTTCTCATCTCCGCTCTCTGGTCTCCCATGGTCAAATCTTTGCTCAGGTGGGGGCTGTGGTGGCTCACTGCCGCACTTTGTTGTGTCTTCCTCTTGTTTTGGTTCAGCTTGTCTCGTGTCCTTGGCCAAGGGAGCAGATGTGTGGTGCAGAAAGTAAAGTAGGCTAGAGGTGAACAGCTTTACTCCTGGCTTGTTAAGGAATAGTCCATCTGCTTTAAAAAGATGTCTGCAGCCACAGAAAATGTTAAAATTGTCAATGAACTGCAGAGAATGGTTGTTGGTACATGCAGTTGAAAGCCATCTGTTCAGTGCCAACAGTCTGCCGAAACTCTCAGCTCCTCCTCTGACTGGCGGTATAGGGCCACTGACAAACACCTTTGCGTTTAGGGAGCTGACTGTGTTCAGCAGATTCATAAAGTCACGATTCAGCACTTCAGACTTTTGCTTTACAACATCATTTGACCCGATATGCAGTATAATGTTCTTCACAGTTGGGTGTGCTGCTACGATATCTGGGATTCTTAGGGCCAAGTCAGACACCATGTCTTTGGGAAAACAGAGTATTTTGGTGTTTTTACTGCTTTTTATATCTTTCACAGCAGAGTCACCCACAATCAGAGTTTGGGGCCCAGTCATTAGCTTTCCCTGTAGCTTTTTACTTTTAGAATTGCTCTCAGTCCTTACCCTGCTGTGTGACGATGAGACGTAATCCAGGTCATGTCCAGGGTCCTGCAACAGAGGAGCAAATCTGTTCTTCACCTGCACACTCAGTTGTTGGGGAGGCATTTTGTTGCTGATTTTCCCTATTGCAGCTGTCCACGACTGTGTCCTACTAAGTACAGGGGTTGAAGAGGCGCTCTGCCTGGGTGGAAATGCAGGCCAGCCGGTCGTATCACAAATCTCAGGGCGCTGTGTCCTGCCCGTTAGTCGTCCTCCCATTTCCCAGGAAAATGATTTACTCTTAGGCTTTGCACCAAAAGAGTTCCAGGGAGGACTACCACTTGTTGATTTATTATCCGTTCCACAGCCCTCCTGTTTCTTTGTGGTCTTGCTGGTGCTAGTTAGCCGTGTGTTAGCATGCTTTTGTCCATTGTTTTGGGTCACTGGTAAAGTGGTGTTATTTCCACATGATCCGTTCACTTCCATATTTACTTCTAACCGGTAAATTTTGGTTTCCAGAACTGCAATCTTCTGAAGGAGTTTGTAGTAATCCTCTATGGAGAAGGGTGGCATCTTGCTGCTAATTAGCTTTAGCTACAGTCACTTTAGGACAGGCTTGAGCTATTGGTAGGCCACGCTCACGCAGAAAAATGTTCAAATATGACAATAGCCTACTATGTCTACAAAAAATGTATAGTCCAGTGATTTATAAGTATCCAAGAGCCGCTGCTCATAGTTTCTCTCAGAGGAAAAGCAAGATTATCAGCAGAAATATGCAAGCAGAAGCAGGAGCAAGCAATAGAGCGTCTGCACTGTAAGAAGCAGGAAGCAGGAAGCTTTGTAAGCTTTGTAAGTAATCAATTGAGTCTGAACTTCCCTTGACGTCTTATACCAGGACCCCACAACTTCCTCCCATGTCTCATCAGCTATCCCAACCTCCAAATCCTCTCTTGAGGCCACTGAGCCTCAGTGGATGAGCATAAGACCATAAAATCTAGATGCGCCGCCCCCAACCAGCTGGCCGCCCTGAAATCTTTCATGTATCACAGTATAAGATGTTATGGGAATTTTTCTTTGTATAGACATTATACAGCTTCACAGCTGAAGATATTTCCAAAACTCTTTCTTAGGAATGTTATATGTAGTCATTATCTGTTCAAATGTCATGAACACATCATCAACACATCTTCAATAAAAATATTTCCCGCCTTCACCCATGTCTTCCAATAGAGAGTTTTTTTTGCCTATTTTCAATAGTTATTTATGCCAGGTTGATGATTTTTTTTTGTGAAGGAGGGCCTTAATCCTGTCAACTGATGTGAAACTCTCCAGGTTTCTCTCGAAAATGCCAACAGTAGATTCCTAAATGGGATTTCTCCACCTGTTTGCGATATAGAAGCCTGAATGGGGAACGGATCTGTACGTTCCTTTTCCATCGAGACCCATGGAGGAGCTTGGTCTTCTACCATATATATTTTGGACAGCTGGTTAAGGGAGAAAGCAGAGTGGTACCAATCCACTCTTGGCAAGCCGAGACCCCCCACTTCTTTAGCTGTATATACAGTTATTCTGTTAAAAGGTCTTTTGCCTGCCCACAAAAAAATAATTTACTGTCTTATTAAACTTTGTTAGTAATGAGGAGGGGAAGCTTCCAGGTAGTAGGTAGTAGTAATATAATTGATTTGTGGGAGTGTGATAATTTTTAGGGTGTTTATCTTACCCAGCAGGGATAAGCCCAGTTTAGTCCAGTTTTGCAAAGTGCTCTAAATTTTCTGTATGAGGGAAAGGATGTTTTCTGTCATGATTTTTCAAACCTGGGGTGATCTTAAGAGGTCGCTTGATACAACACTTCTCTTACCTGAAAAAACAAGTAAGCGCTTACGTGAATTAGAGGGAGAAATTAAAGCCCTCGAAAAGTTACATGCATCTCAGCTGAACCCGGGAGTCCTTTCACATTTAAATAAACGTAAGCTTGAATTGAACTCTATATTGCAAAAGAAAGCAAAGTTTGCACTGTTCCAGTGCAGACAGAAGTACTACGAGCAAGGGGAAACAGCAGGGAAGTTCTTGGCCCAGAGGCTTAAACAACAATATAATGGGACACTAATAACCTCTGTGGAGAATGAGGAGGGGGTTTTAGTAACAGACCCTGGAGAGATCAATGAAGCATTTAGGACTTTTTACCAATCATTATATACATCCCAGAGCACTGAAGACCGGGACATGGTGGATGAGTTCTTGTCCCTATAACTATTGTCATAGTTTAACTTAACAAATCCTGAGTATTCATTTCCTGGTCTGCCTTTCAACGAACACAATAATTAAAGGGGAAACTTTGAGAAGTGACCGGTGGAGTCAAAAAGACCGTTGAGCCAGAGTAGAATCGGTCACATCTTTTCCTACATATGAAATATCCCAGGGGACAACATTTTTTTAAAGGCATTCTCTGACATGTTAGCCCCAAGACTACTTAAAGTTTTTCGGGAGGCACTTAAAACTGGTAATATGCCAGAGAGTATGCAATCTGCTGTAATAACACTTATACATAAAAAAGGCAAGAACCCTCAGCAGTGCGGTAACTACTGACCAGTCTCTTTGATAAATGTGGATGCTAAAATATTGGCTAAAATTTTGGCTACAAGGCTAGAGAAACATTTTTGCAGTCTTATTCACCCGGATCAGGATCAAAGGAAGGTTTTCAGCAGACAATGTTCGTAGGTTATTACACTTGGTATGGCAGACAAGGAATAGTGCTGAACCTAAGGTAGCTTTTTCTCTCGACACTGAAAAAGCATTCGATAGAGTAGAAGGGGGGTATGTTTTGCAGGCGCTACAGAAGTTTGGATTGGGCACCCCATTTATAAATTGGGTCAAACTGCTGTATTCCAATCCTAGGGCCTCAGCATTAACAAACTGGAAGAAATCCCTAAGTTTCCCCCTCTATAGGGGTACGAGGCAGAGTTGTCGCCTGAGCCTATTCATTTTGGCATTGGCGCTAGAGCCGTTAGTTGCTGCCATTAGAAACAATGTGAATATTAAGGGAATCCAGGCAGGAAAAACAGAACATAAGTTACTATTGTATGCAGATGACATATTGTTACTGACCATAAACTAAGAAACAGCAGTACCCCATATGTTATCACTGATAGAATCTTTTTCCCGTATATCTGGGCACAAGAAATCAGAGGCAATGCCTTTATCAGGGGTGTGCCCCCCATCTATAAGGAACAATTGGCAGTTTATATGGCTACCTTCAGGCCTGGTGTATTTGGGCATTTAGCAGGTTTTAAATGCGTCCCACTCTATGCCTGGACTAGCAGAGCCTTCTTTTAGTTTCCAATATTCTAAAATTTCCTTTTTGATCAAATTGCAGGAGTTTACATCACGGAGCAAGGAGGTGTTGAATCAGCAACGGCCTATAGGATCTTTAGGCCCAGTCCCAAATCTCAGCACCACTTCCACAGGAGCATGATCTGACAATACTATATTCCCAATTGATGTGTTAACAGTTATGCCTACCAACTGCTTGGATATTAAAAAAGTAATCTATTCTGGAATATGTACTGTGGGTTAGAGTAAAAAGTGTACTCTTTCTCTTGAGGATGTAGAAGCCTCCAAATATCAGTTAATCCTAGATCCTCTTCCAGGACCTCGATTGCTAATTGGGATTTTTGTACCAGCCTTGTATTTGATTGGTTTGATTTGTCCAGTGCCGTGTTTCTCACTTGATTGAAATCCACCCCAATTATTACATACTGATTCGCCATTTGTTTCACTGTATTACAAATGTCAGTAAAAACATTTGGAGAGTCTGTATTTGGGGCATAAATATTGATTAGAGAGCACCTGATATCGAGAAGTTCCATATCTATAGCAACCCATCTGCCATCAGAGAGTTGGTTATGGATAGCAATATTAAGATTTTTATGAATTAAAATGCAAACCCCCCTTTGCTTCGATGAATATGCACTGTAAAATATTTTTTCCGACCAAGTCTCTTTGAACTTTAAGCATTTCTGCCATAAAACTCTGTTACCTTTGTTTATTTATTTATTTGCCCTGGCCTCCAGCATCACTGTTAGAAATCTAGGAGTTATTTTTGATCAGGATATATCCTTTAGTGCCCACCTAAAACAAACCTCAAGAACAGCCTTTTTTTATCTTCGTAATATTGCCAAAATTAGGAACATCCTGTCGCAAAATGATGCTGAAAAACTAGTCCATGCATTTGTTACTTCCAGGCTGGACTATTGTAATTCCCTACTATCAGGTTGCCCAAATAAGTCCCTTAAGACTCTCCAGCTGATCCAGAATGCTGCAGCACGTGTTCTGACGAGAACTAAGAAAAGAGATCATATTTCTCCTGTATTAGCGTCTGCATTGGCTTCCTGTAAAATCCAGGATTGAATTTAAAATCCTTCTCCTGACCTGCAAAGCTCTAAATGGTCAAGCACCATCCTATCTAGAAGAGCTCTTAGTACCTTATTGTCCCACTAGAGCACTGCGCTCCCAAAATTCAGAGCTACTTGTGGTTCCTAGAGTCTCTAAAAGTAGAATGGGAGCCATAGCCTTCAGCTATCAGGCTCCTCTCCTGTGGAACCAGCTCCCAATTTGGGTTCAGGGGGCAGACACCATCACCTCATTTAAGAATAAACTGAAAACTCTCCTCTTTGATGAAGTTTATAGTTAGGGAGTGAGGAGTTGCAGCGTCCGCCTAGACCGGCGGGGCAGGGTGTATAGCTCCAGACACAGCACCCCTGCTTTTCTCTGCTTCTCTTCATAGTCATCAGATTTATCTATCATATAATCAATAATATAGTGAGAGTAGAGGGAGGCAGGCCAGAACAGCCCGATCCGGTTGGGGAGAGTTCTAGCCCGACCAGGCACCTCTCCTTAACCTGCCGCTCTTAGTTATGCTGTTATAATTCTAGACTGCCGGGGAAGTTCCTTCCTTCCTATGACACACTGAGCTGCTCTCTCCTCTCCCTTTTCATTTGTTTCCTTTTGTATGCATCCTTGTCCCAGAAATGCTTGTTACTAATCTAGCTCTGGGGAGTTTACTCTGGAGTCAATTTGTTTCTTTTTTCGCCCAGAATATTTCCTTGGATTAGAGTGGCAACAAAATCTGGGTCCTGGGTGCAGCTGTCGCTGTGGTCCTGCTACACCTTGCTACGCTCTGCGATGCCCTGCAGTGTCCGGCTGCATCCTGCTGTGCCCTGCCACGTCCCATGCTCTGCTGTGCCACGCTACATCCTGTAATGCCCTTCTGTGCCCTGCTATGACATAAACTACTATGACTACCATTGTAGTCACTGTTCCATTATCTTTACTAGGACTATTATTGCCACTGTTCATCACATCCCCAACCGGCACCGTCAGACACCGCCTACCAAGAGTCTGGGTCTGCCGAGGTTTCTTCCTATAAGGGAGTTTTTCCTCGCCACTGTCGCAACAGCCACTGCTAATGCTTGCTCTTGGGGGAATTACTGGAATTGTTGGGGCTACTACTCTATCTAACAAAACAAGATATGAGCACAACAAACTGACCTGAACAAACGGGGACATATATACAGACTTAGCCAAACCAAATTACACACGAGGAAAACCAAAGTGGACATAACTGTAACTAATACAAATAAACCCAACCTAAACCTAAATCCCCCCTCCAGCATGGTAGCCGATGGTACGGCCCAATTGGCAGGCCATAGTATTAACGGTCCTTCACCCTTGGCCACGCCTTTTCTGCACCGGGAAGGACCTCACCACCAGCATGGTAACAAAGACAGAAAATAATGATTAATATAACAGAAAACCTTACAATGTAGAAAAGAGTGCACTCCATTTAAACCATATACAATATCCTTAATTTAATTCTTCCTAGTCAAAAAGAACATTGCAGCTATCCACAATGTGATTCACGAACATTTTGGTTGCCTAAAAAAGTCTTGTTTAGCATTCGGTAACACCTTGCCAACCAACCCTTACAGAAAAAGCACATGAATATGATGTAATCATAAAATAATGGTCATCTGTAATTTTTTTTCACAGGAGATCTTATGTGTGTGACACACCTTGATGCTGACACCAGTCATTGCCCTTCCTGTAAAGGTGATGATTGGCTCGGTTGTTTCTGTTGTTTGTTGATGATGGCAGCTCCAGATGTGTGAATCCCTGGACAAATCTGGACAGTGCGTGGGCAACTGAGGGGATGGATCAGGCTGTTCACAAAGGGAGGTGAGAGTTGAGCAGTTCAATGTTATGTATTATCTTAGAAAAATTAACAATGATCATTTTAAAAGCCAGCACAGTGTGAATGTCACAGGTGAAAACACACACACACACACACACACACACACACACACACACA